>NC_089508.1:194112616-194366333 GCF_036850995.1 Saccopteryx leptura | reverse complement strand
GGAAACAATGCTCACTCCCTTCTCTCTGCTGCTACATTTTAGAAAAAACAGAGGAACCGGTCGAGACACAGGCGGACGCGCGCACAGGGACGGGGCCCACCTGCTGCAGGGCTGAGACAGGCCGGCACGTCTGGGGTCCGAGGCCCCCACCAGAAGCACGTGGCCGTGCTGCGTCCTCACCGGCTGGCCCAGCTGCCGGCCCCGCCCCACCCCGCCCCACCCCGCCCCGCGCGGCCGCGCCACCCTGTGGGGTACCTGGATTCCTTTCAGGTTCATCCTGCGCTTCGGGGGGTGGTAGGACAGGAAGTATCTGCTGTCTTCTGGAGACTCCTCTGAGGTCGAAGAGTCGTCGGCTTCCTGACCGTTGGTCCTGGGGCCGGCGTCCCCGAAGTTCTGAGAGATGATGGTCACCGGCAGGTTCCTGGGTAGGCTCTGGAGGCGGAGAGAAGCCGGTGACGGTGATGGGGTGACGGTGATGGGGTGCGTGCTGATGGGGTGACGGTGATGGGGTGACGGTGATGGGGTGCGTGCTGCAGCCGCCCGTCGGCGAGACCGCTCTGCCGAGGGTGCTACCACCCCCCTCAAGCGCCCCAGGCCTGAGACTCGGGATGCCCTGCGTGCCTTTCCCGGCCCTGTGCCCACCTGGACGCTACGGCCATCTTCTAGCTCAACTCTCCTCACGAGAGGAGCTAGAAGATGGCCGTGAGCCGTCAAGGGACTGCCACCCAGCGGGTGCTGGCCCTTAGCTGTGACGTGCACTGTCCTCTCCCCAACCCCCAGCCCCTGCCTCAGCAACACACATAAAAATTACTGCCGAGTGACAGGGTGAGGGTAAGTGCAGTGCCAGGCGCTGTCCTCGGTGCCCTGTTCCCATCGTCCGAGGCTGAGGGGCGAGGGCGTTAGTCATTCCGCTGACCCGCAAATCCACGCCACACCCTCAGGCCACGCTGCTGCCAAAGTCTTACTTCCCTGCACAAAACCCCTCACGATCCCTGAGTCCCAGGTCCTCGAATGACAAGCCCTCTACAGCCCCCTGCTGTCCCCTCCAGTGGAGTCCCCTGTCCCCTGCTGTCCCCTCCAGTGGAGTCCCCTGTCCCCTGCTGTCCCCTCCAGTGGAGTCCCCTGTCCCCTGCCAGTCCTCCCCCCACACCCTGCGGATGACAGGACTGTCCGTCGTGGCTGCTGACAGCACACCACAGCGCCACACTGAGGCCTTTGCCCGTGCTGTGCCCACGGCCCCCCATCTCCTGTTCATGTGTTTGGTAGATGCCCCCAGAGGGCTCCCCTGTGCCTAGCACCAGGTGTCGGACAGACGGGGGGCCTTCCTGGGGCCTCTGCTTAAGAATAAAGTGCTTGGAAGGTTGAGTCTACAGCACAGAAGCTCCCGGGTTTCGTAACACACAGGGCCAGGCCCAGGAAGCAACACTTCAGCCGAAGCCGGAAGGGGGCAGGCCTCGGCCAGGCGAGGGCAGGGGGCAGCGTGTCCAGCGGAGGCCTCTCCCCAAACCCTGACGGAGCAGATGCCTCCTCCCTGGGCTCCGTGGCACCCGGTCACCGTGTAGTTTACAACACGGCCGAAATGTCCCGTTCCTGGATTTGACCCCCGTGCAGGGGTGAGTCTCTCTGGCAACGGGGATCGCCACCCCCGTGGACAGTCCCGTGGGTTAAACGAGATCACACCCACCGCGTTTAAGCATTGTGCCCACGGGGACACTGGTGCCATCACCACGCGGCTGGCAGCACCGAGACCCACGGGGACACTGGTGCCATCACCACGCGGCCGGCAGCACCGAGACCCAGGGGGACACTGGTGCCATCACCACACGGTTGGCAGCACCGAGACCCACGGGGACACTGGTGCCATCACCACGCGGTTGGCAGCACCGAGACCCACGGGGACACTGGTGCCATCACCACGTGGCCGGCAGCACCGAGACCCACGGGGACACTGGTGCCATCACCACGCGGCCGGCAGCACCGAGACCCACGGGGACACTGGTGCCATCACCACGCGGCCGGCAGCACCGAGACCCACGGGGACACTGGTGCCATCACCACGCGGCCGGCAGCACCGAGACCCACGGGGACACTGGTGCCATCACCACGCGGCCGGCAGCACCGAGACCCACGGGGACACTGGTGCCATCACCACGCGGCCGGCAGCACCGAGACCCACGGGGACACTGGTGCCATCACCACGCGGCTGGCAGCACCGAGACCCACTGGGGACACTGGTGCCATCACCACGCGGCCGGCAGCACCGAGACCCACGGGGACACTGGTGCCATCACCACGCGGCCGCAGCACCGAGACCCACGGGGACACTGGTGCCATCACCACGCGGCCGGCAGCACCGAGACCCACGGGGACACTGGTGCCATCACCACGCGGCCGGCAGCACCGAGACCCACGGGGACACTGGTGCCATCACCACGCGGAACGGCAGCACCGAGACCCACGGGGACACTGGTGCCATCACCACGCGGCCGGCAGCACCGAGACCCACGGGGACACTGGTGCCATCACCACGCGGCCGGCAGCACCGAGACCCAGGGGGACACTGGTGCCATCACCACGCGGCCGGCAGCACCGAGACCCAGGGGGACACTGGTGCCATCACCACGCGGTTGGCAGCACCGAGACCCACGGGGACACTGGTGCCATCACCACGCGGTTGGCAGCACCGAGACCCACGGGGACACTGGTGCCATCACCACGTGGCCGGCAGCACCGAGACCCACGGGGACACTGGTGCCATCACCCAGCGGCCGGCAGCACCGAGACCCAGGGGGACACTGGTGCCATCACCACGCGGTTGCAGCACCGAGACCCAGGGGGACACTGGTGGCCATCACCACGCGGTTGGCAGCACCGAGACCCACGGGGACACTGGTGCCATCACCACGCGGTTGGCAGCACCGAGACCCACGGGGACACTGGTACCATCACCACGTGGCCGGCAGCACCGAGACCCACGGGGACACTGGTGCCATCACCACGCGGCCGGCAGCACCGAGACCCACGGGGACACTGGTATCATCACCACGCGGTTGGCAGCATCCGTTCATTTCTGAGCGCCCGGGGCCCTGCCGGGCGGGTGCCCTGAGCTTCCTTCTGCCCATTAGGACTGCTCCTCAGGGCACTGGCCACTTGAACGGGCCGCAGACATCCTAACCCGGCGGCCATCCGGAGGGTGGTGGGAACACCAGCACCGTCAACCCGGAAGGAGCTGAAGCTGCTTGGAGGGGGTGCTGTGTGGGGGGTGCCTTGCCTGAGACCGCCTGGCTAGCCGGGGCCCAAACCAGCGTTTTATCCTGCGTTCTCTAACTCCGACATTCATGGCACCTACTCCCCGCTACACAGCCGGGCGGGAGGTTCGTGGGCACGGGTCCCGGGGGCGGCAGGAAAGGACGCGCATGTCACACCGGCCGCCCCCCTCCCCGTCCAGCGCCCAGCGCGGCCCACCTGGTCCAGGCTGCCAGGACATCACCCCACCCCCCCCACCCCCTGTCCAGCGCCCGGCGCGGCCCACCTGGTCCAGGCTGCCGGGACATCACCCCACCCCTGCCCCCGCCCCCGTCCAGTGCCCGGCGCGGCCCACCTGGTCCAGGCTGCAGGGACAACCCCCCCCCATCCCCCGCCCAGTGCCCGGCGCGGCCCACCTGGTCCAGGCTGCAGGGACAACCCCCCCCATCCCCCGCCCAGTGCCCGGCGCGGCCCACCTGGTCCAGGCTGCAGGGACAACCCCCCCCCATCCCCCGCCCAGTGCCCGGCGCGGCCCACCTGGTCCAGGCTGCAGGGACATCACCCCACCCCCGCCCCCGCCCAGTGCCCGGCGCGGCCCACCTGGTCCAGGCTGCCGGGACATTGGCCCACCCCCGCCCCTGTCCAGCGCCCAGCCTGGCCCACCTGGTCCAGGCTGCCAGGACATCACCCCACCCCTGCCCCCGCCCAGCGCCCGGCGCGGCCCACCTGGTCCAGGCTGCCAGGACATCACCCCACCCCCGCCCCCGTCCAGCGCCCAGCGCCCGGCGCGGCCCACCTGGTCCAGGCTGCCGGGACATCACCCCACCCCCGCCCCCGCCCAGCGCCCGGTGCGGCCCACCTGGTCCAGGCTGCCGGGACATCACCCCACCCCTGCCCCCGCCCCCGCCCCCGCCCAGCGCCCGGCGCGGCCCACCTGGTCCAGGCTGCAGGGACATTGGCCCCCGCCCCCGCCCCCGTCCAGCGCCCAGCCTGGCCCACCTGGTCCAGGCTGCAGGGACATCACCCCACCCCTGCCCCCGCCCCCGTCCAGCGCCCGGCACGGCCCACCTGGTCCAGGCTGCAGGGACAACCCCCCCATCCCCCGCCCAGCGCCCGGCGCAGCCCACCTGGTCCAGGCTGCCGGGACATCACCCCACCCCCGCCCCCGCCCCGTCCAGCGCCCGGCGCGGCCCACCTGGTCCAGGCTGCCGGGACATCACCCCACCCCCGCCCCCGCCCCCGTCCAGCGCCCAGCGCGGCCCACCTGGTCCAGGCTGCCGGGACATCATCCCGCCCCCCCCCCCGCCCCGTCCAGCGCCCAGCGCGGCCCACCTGGTCCAGGCTGCAGGGACATCACCCCACCCCTGCCCCCGCCCCGTCCAGCGCCCAGCGCGGCCCACCTGGTCCAGGCTGCCGGGACATCATCCCGCCCCCGCCCCCGCCCAGCGCCCGGCGCAGCCCACCTGGTCCAGGCTGCAGGGACATCACCCCACCCCCGCCCCCGCCCCCGCCCAGCGCCCAGCGCCCGACGCGGCCCACCTGGTCCAGGCTGCCGCTGTCCCGGGACAGGCGGCGCAGCTTGCTCTCCAGGTTGACGATGCAGGCCTCCCGCCGGACCATGACGATCCTCATCTCGTCGTTCTTCTCCTCCAGCTCGCGGATCTGCTTCCGGTACTTGTCCTTCTCCACCAGGCACTGCGAGTACTGGGTCTGCGCCTCGTCCCGGGAGTGGAAGGCCTGCCGGGAAGGGGGCACACGGGGTGTCCCCTGGTTCTTCTTCACCCCGGTTTCCCCCCACCATCCCGACCCCCGCCTCCCCTCACAGCCCAGGCGCCCGCCGCGGGGCCCCAGGCCCTGGGCGTCGCAGTCACCCCCCCACCCCCAGGAGCCGGGTGCTGACCGGGGAGCTCGGTGTCTCCTGGAGCCCGCACCCCGTGCCTGTGAGGCTGTGCCGTCACTACTTCCGTTTTACAGACAGAGGCACCGAGGCCGCCAGGACACCAGTGTGCCCGCAGCCACAGGCTTGAGCAACGGGGCCTGGACGTGGGTGGCTGTCTTTCTCGAGGGACCAGGCACGTAAGGGCCACGGTCGGCCATGTGAGCTGCTCGAGTCCAGCTCAGGCGCCACCATATTCGGACGCCTGTGACTTCCGAAAGCCTTCGGTTGGGACTCATCTTGGACGTGGACCCGGGAGGGACAAAGTCAGGAGTGACTCCCGCCCAGCTAATGACATGACGGTGGGCAAAACGCCCCTCCCCCCCGCAGCTGGGGCGCGGCCGGCTGCACACCCTCGGCCGTCAGCCCCCCTGACCGGACCTGGTCCCGCTCCCGCTCGACCTCCTCCAGCTGCAGCATGACCGTGTTCATGCGGTGCTTGTACATCTCACAGTCCTTCCCCAGCGTCGAGCACTTCAGCTCCAGGTCCTCCTTCTCCTCCAGGTACTGCGGGCGGCCACAAGGGGTGGGGAGGATGGAGAGGTCAGCGGGGAAGGCCGGACGGAAACGGGCTGCAGACCTACTATGTGCCGGGGAATGTA
The DNA here is from genome assembly GCF_036850995.1 of Saccopteryx leptura. Taxonomy (NCBI): domain Eukaryota; kingdom Metazoa; phylum Chordata; class Mammalia; order Chiroptera; family Emballonuridae; genus Saccopteryx; species Saccopteryx leptura. The sequence continues at coordinate 194,360,549 of NC_089508.1, read as the reverse complement.
GCGCAGACGCTGAGCGCGCCCTCCGGCGGCCCTCGGTCAGGAAGGGAAGCTGGGGGCTGGGCTGCCGCAGCGACTCCCAAACAACTGCAGGGTGCTGGACGCGTAGGGAGTTCACACCAGGGGTCAGGGAGACAGGGTGGGGGCGGGGAGGCTCCCGGTGAGAGGGGGCCAGCAAGGGCAGCGCTGGGGGTGGGGGGCGGGGAGGACGCTGTCCCCAGAGCGATGGGCGCCCACCTTGTCCCGCAGCTCCTCCGCCTGGCGGACCTCCTCCTGCAGGTTGTAGATCTTGTTGACCAGATCCTGCCGGTCCTCCAGGGCCTCCTTGCGGTCATGCTCCAAGATGTCCAGGATGGCCTTGTCCGAGTCTGGCAGGCTGCGCTTCCCGGCCTGGCGGGAAGGGTGAACGGTGTTGGGAAAATGACCCCCAGAGGCGGCGGGGGGTGCAGGTGGGGGACACAGAAGCCAGCGACAGACACGGTGAGACCAGGAGGTTTGGTGCCCAGAAAGCAGAGACGTGAACCGCTATCTCTTGGGGTCCCCGAAAGCAGCTTAATTTAAGCATGTTATCACCTGGAAAGAAGCATCCAACCCACTTCTGCTTGGGAACAGCTCAAGGCCTATGGTTCTGCCCCGGCTCTTATCAGAGCCGAGAGAAGCTGCTCCCCCCCCTCCCCCACGCCACAGGTGACAACAGACGGGCTCATCTGCCCTTTGGATGCTTCCCCGGAAATATCAGGTGATCTTCTCTGCTTAACCGAGGCTCGGTCTCAGCTCAGAATCAGAGCGTGAGACCCCAGACAGCCAGTCCCGGCGGAATAATTCTGGAGAAAGGGAAGGGCTGTCTTTTTTTTTTTTTTTTTTCCGCCCTTAAACGTATTCTGGATGTCCTTCCACAGTGACTTCCTGGTCTAGCCCCACCGTGATCCTGTGATGAGAAATGCAGGAGGGCCCACCAAGTTCTCATAAACCACACAGAGCCGATCCCTGAGTTTCTGGGGATCTTTTAAGGACAAGCAGGGTCCCCGGGCTGTACTCTCCCCACCCTCTGATGGAGGCCAGGGCACCGATGTCCCTGTGAATGATGACCACTGAGTGTGTCACTTAAGGAAGCTTCCCAGAAGTATTACACGTCACACGGCGTCACGTGTCTGAGTAGTGGGTGGTGCGGTCACCCGAGGAGGAAAATACGCGCCCCTGGGTGATGGGCACCGCCCACCAGCCGTCCTGCGGTCCCCGCCCCCCGCCCCCTGCCCCGCCTCCCGCCCTCACCTGAATGATGGACTGCAGCTCCTGGATCTTGGTCCTCAGCATCTCGTTCTCCCGCTCCAGCTCCAGCACCTGCTCCTTCTTGGGCCGGTTCTCGATGTCGTTCTTCAGCTTCAGAGACTGATTCCTCTCCAGCTTGCATTCCTCCTCCATCTTGTTCAGCCGGTGTTTCAGCTGATCGATCTGAGACGAGGAGACCCAGGGGGAGAGGGCGGTTGGCCGGAAACACCCGGAAGAGGCGCTGCTGCTTCCCCGGGTCCCGCTGAACGGCAGGCTCGACCTGCGCTGTGCCCCCGCCCCCTCTTTCCAGGTGGTGGCAGAGAAGGGCTCACGGAAGCCTGTCCCAGTGAAACAAGCCACCACCTCCTGGTGGGTGAAGTTCCTGCTTCCTTCATTTCAAACAGTTCCCAAAACTTGCTCTGTCCCTTAGAAAATTCCCGGGTAACTCTGTGGGGTAGAGTAAGTTACAGAGGAGGATAAAAGATACCCACACGGTGTCCTGAGGTCTTGTGACCCATTTCAGTGCCTTTTATGATTGGGTGTCAAACTCTGGTCCTTAGAGCTCAACGATTCCCTGGCAGAGCCCAGTGTTATGGATGAATGGGAGTGAAGACATGGCCAAGGACTCAGGGTTTGGGGCCCCCCCTGACTCCACCCCCCCAGAACATCCCTGCTTGCACAGGCGCACGCGTGCGCGCGTGTGTGTGTGTCCTCTTGGGTTTTACACTGGCTTTTATTTGAACAGCGTTCATGCTAAAAGAATACAGTAGTTTGAGACCCTCTGGACTCCAAGCTCACAGGCTCTTTGGTCTAAAGCAGTGTGGTCCCCAACCTTTTTTAGGCCACAGACCAGTTTAATGTCAGAAAATATTTTCACAGCCCTGGCCGGCTGGCTCAGTGGTAGAGCATCGGCCTGGCGTGCAGGGGTCCCGGGTTCGATTCCTGGCCAGGGCACAGAGGAGAAGCGCCCATCTGCTTCTCCACCCCTCCCCCTCTCCTTCCTCTCTGTCTCTCTCTTCCCCTCCCACAGCCGAGGCTCCATTGGAGCAAAGATGGCCCGGGCACTGGGGATGGCTCCTTGGCCTCTGCCCCAGGCGCTAGAGTGGCTCTGGTCGCGGCAGAGCGACGCCCCGGAGGGGCAGAGCGTTGCCCCTGGTGGGCGTGCCGGGTGGATCCTGGTAGGCACATGCGGGAGTCTGTCTGACTGTCTCTCCCCGTTTCTAGCTTCAGAAAAATACAGAAAAAAAAAAAAAAGCTTTGTGCCCAGGAAGCACGTCTGCTTGCCCAAACCGATGGGCCTTGGTAAAGCACCTCAAACAAGGGGATTGTTTTCGAGGCCTGCAAGGGAGGGAGGCACCGAAGGGGTGGGAGTCTTTTTCGATTCCAGGCTTATAGAGAGACCGGTCTCAAGACCCCCGCAGGTGAAGGGCAGGGGCTTTAGCAAGGGAAGGACCGCGGCTGCCCCCCTACGGCCCAGTGAGAGGAAGGAGGAGGCAGGGAAGCAGCCTGGGACTGAGAAATGACCCGGGGACTTGGAAGGCCAGATGGTCCTTTCAGTTCTAGAAGTGCTTTCTCACTACACCAGGGGTCCCCAAAGAATTTACACAGGGGGCCAGTTCACTGTCTCTCAGACCGTTGGAGGGCCGGACTATAAAAACAAACAAACTATGAACAAATCCCTATGCCCGCTGCACATATCTTGTTTTAAAGTAAAAAAACAAAATGGGAACAAATACAATATTTAAAATAAAGAACAAGTAAGTTTAAATCAAGAAACTGACCAGTATTTCAATGGGAACTATGCTCCTCTCACTGACCACCAACGAAAGAGGTGCCCCTTCCGGAAGTGCGGCGGGGGCCGGATAAATGGCCTCGGGGGGCCCCATGTGGCTCTTGGGCCGTAGTTTGGGGATCCCTGCGCTATACTATAGCTTCAAGGAAATATGACACTAGAGAAAGTTCTAGGGCAGAAACTTATAAGTCCCTAACATAGGTTAAATTAACTTCCCCAAATCCTGGGTGAACGGCACAGCAATCATTCCTCCTTAGTGATCACGGCAAAATTCCTCATCAGCATCTTGGAAAATCAACCCGAGCGTCCTGTGCTGGGATCCAGATCTCCAGTGGCACCCAAGTGCCAGCATGGTGGGGTGCTTACTGAGTCAGCTACTTCTCCAGAGACTTATGGTGCAATGACTCAGCAGTCTGAGGGTGTTGGCATTATTGTCATTCTCGCCATTGGCAAACGAGGAAACTGAGGCCAAGAGTCGACTAAGCGGCCAAGCCAGAAGCCAGGTTTGAACTCAGCTCGAGAGGATTTCGAAGCTCATGCTCTCGACAGAAACACTCTACTGCCCGCTGTACCGCTGACCCAAGGCACCTGAATTCTAGGGGATTGTTTGCTGATCTGTCTGCTTCAACTAAATTGTATGTGGCCTGACCAGAAATCAGGTTATTTATCCCCGTGTCCCCCACAGTGCTTAGTGCAGTGCCTTACACATGGCAGGTGTTTAATAAATATTCTGAGAGTCTATTTTCCACCCAGCAGCCAGAGTGATCCTTCTAGATATAAATCAGTTGTCACTCCCAGGCTCTCAATCCTTCAGCGGCTTTCCATCACAACGGGAATAAATTGCCAAGTTCTTAACGTGTCCCCACGGACTGGACCCTGGCCATCTCTCCCACCTCCGTTTGTGCCACTCACTCCTTCGGCTCCAGAAGAACACCAGGCGTGCCCTTGACTTGGGGCCTTTGCACATGGACCCCCGAGACTTGCATGGCGGGCCCCTCCCTTTCGTCAGCTCTCTGCTCAAGTGTGTCCACTTCTCATTGACCTTTCCTGACCATCGTGCCTGGAAGAGCACCCGCCCCCCCAACACACACACTCTCCCTATCCTTCTACTCTTTCTTTTCCTCTTCTTCACAGCACTCAGCATTCATCTACGTGCTCTCTGATGAGAATGTGAACTCCATGACAGCAAGGCCTTGGTCTTGAGTTACTATCCCTGGAAAAGAGCCTGGGGCACGGGGGCACTCAATACCTAAAAGGAATGAATGAGTTGAGCCAGTACCCTTCCTTGTCTCTCCCCACTTTGGCACTCAACTCATCAATGACATCAATTATTTGGCCGGCGGACTGTTCACTGACAAGGGTATTGGCTATCCCCCTGTGCCATGCTGAGCTTTGTGAACAGCTGTGAAGGGCAGAGCCCTGCCTCAAGGTCATCATGTCTCCACGGAACAGGCGCGCTGCGCGTCTCCTCGCTGGCTTTCCTGGGGGGGGGGGGGGCACGGTCTGGGCCCCTGGCTCCTCCCACCTTCCCACTCACCCGGCCCGCTGCACTGTGCGTGCCTGTCCGCACTTGCACATAGTGCACGTGGGCCTCTGAGCAGGAGGGAAACCTCACCGGGTCTATATGCACGTCTGCACATGCGCATGGCGGGTCTGGGTCCTGATGACGGCGGGGAAAAGCCCACGCTGGTTCGGTGTGCACATGTGCAGACATGCGCACTGTGGAGCTGAGTTCTACGCTTGCGCTCAACCTCCAATGGGAAGGTGTACGCATGCGCTGGGTGGATCCGGGTCCCGACGACCATAGGGAAAGCCCCCATTGGTTCGGCGTGCGCATGCGCCGGGTGGATCTGGGTCATCCAGAGCACGTGTCCTCCGTCCCCCCGCCTGGAACCAGGTGTGACGCTCTGGCCACACCTGTGTGCGCCTGTCCGCCTGTTGGTCTTAAAAGCCCCGGGGGCCCTCACCTCGAGCTGGAGGTCCCGGCTCCGCATGACCGCCATGTTCTTCTCCTCGCTGAGCTGGGCGTAGCGCATGGCCAGGTTGTAGTTGTCGTCCTTGACCTTGACCAGCTCGTCGTTGTAGCTGTCGCGCTCCTCCTTCATCTTGTAGTAGCGTTCCTGGAAGGTCAGCAGCTCCACCCGCGTCAGCGTCATCTGCTTCTTCTCGTCCTCCAGCTGCCGCGACTTGGCCAGCAGCTCGCAGCGCTGCAGGTCCTTGGCCTTCATCTGCTGCTGCAGCTTGATGACCTCGTTCATGAGGAAGTGCGTGAGGCCCTCGTGGCCCTCCTCCACTGCGGGGAGCGGCGGGGGTCAGGCTCGCGGCCGCCGAGGGGTCACCGCCACCCACGCATTCACCCGCCAGCATGCTGCTGAGCCCTCGCTCCCCACGCGGTCCCCCCCACCCCGGGGCTCGGAATGAGCAACGTGGCCTTGGACCCCGGTAGAGCTCATGGTCTGGTCAGGGAGATGGGACACTAGGAGAGCAACAATCACACACACATATATGTAGACGGAGAGGATGTCACAGGGGAGGTGAGAGTGTGTCACCGGGACTGGACCCCAGCCTGGTGGGCAGAAGGCTTGCAAGGGCTCGGGGGAGTTGAGTTGAAAGCTGAAGTGTGGAGGGAAAACACTCCAGGACACGGTGGAACACGGCCACGCCCCACGGGAGGAGGGAGGGACTCTTCACATGTCAGGAACTAAAGGAAGACAGAAGTGTCCGGAGCCCAGGGAGAGGCAGGGGCAGAGAGGTGAGGCTGGGAGTGTCAGCAGGGGCTGGACCACGGGCGTCCTGTGGGCTGTATTCAAACCTGGGTCTTAATGACGGAAGCCATGGAAAACTATGGAGAGGCTTTAAGCAGGGGAGGGTTGCCTAAGGCGTGGACAAAGCACCGAAGCAGAGCAGGAGTTGATGGAGAGAGCTGGCGGGGGTCACTGGGGTCTGCGCGGGGCTAGCGGTGCAGATGGACAGAGGACTGATGTATGAATATTTAGGGAGGAAAGTTAAGACAAGATGACCACAGGCTGTGGCTCAGGTATGCTGGCATGAGAGGAGGTGAGAACAAGGTCCTTGGGGGCAGTGTATCTGTTCTGCCCTACGACGACATTCATGCGGGATGTACCACGAACACCCCCTTCTCCGGCTCTTATTTCCCTTAGTCTCTTTAATTATCAGGCGGAAATAAGTGGTTGACAGCCCACATGTGGCACAGGAGCACTGTCTGAATGTCACAGATTCATAGCTTTAGAGCTGTCCCATCAGTGGACACACACACACACGCACGCACACACACACACCTACCAGGGCCCAGATGCTCTTGATGGCAAAGACACTCACCCACGATGGTGGAGAACCTCCGGGTGGGCTCCTTCCCAGTCACCAGCTTGTACAGTTCTGGGTAGTAAAATTCCAGGCTCTCCAGGAAGACCACGTAGCCCCTCTGGCCCTTGGTGTGCAGGATGTCCAGCAGTCGGCCTGGGGGAAAAGCCCACATCACTCAGTGAGAAGAGTTCATGTCTGATTGGACGCCAATCTCCACGTCTAGTCCTGTCCTGGACTCCTATCTCTCAATAAACTCGAAGAAGACGGTGTCATCACATCCCGTCACTCCTGAGTTGTATCTTGGAGTCCAGATGATGTAAATCAAAGCGCCATGCCCTCCACGAGGCTTCTGGGGTGTGTGTGTGTGTATGTTAGTTTCCCTTCTCTGAGAAATAGAACCAGGATAAACGGAATCACAGCCTCAGGAAACCCAGAAGTTCAAAGAGCTTCCCAATCGACCAGAATTAAAATGAACCGCACTGGCATCAGCTCTTCGGTGGCTGAGGGAGGTGGGAAGGGCAGTGGCAAGTACAGAATAAGACGGGGTTCTCTGGGATTCGGAGCCGAAAGACAAATGTTTGTGTGGGGAGCTAGGAGAAGTCTTAGGCAGCAGGGTTAGCTCCCTGTTCTTCTCTGGGCTTATCACGTAGTCTGGAAAAGATCTTTAACCTCAGTGTAATTTGCCCAGAAGTTTTCTTTTTCTACCCTAGTGGTTCCACTTAATGTTTACATTTCTTGACCCTTCCTTAAATATTTTACTTTCAGACATCTCTTCCCTTGAGGTCCTACAACTCTACCTCTTTCCTTGGACAGCAGACATAATAAGTGAGTTCCATCTTGTGTCCACTGCTTGTCTGGCAGAGCTGCCGGGAGCCTCGTGTGGGGAAGGAGTGTCAAGTTACATCCAGGCCCAGTGGGACAGCATTGCTGTGATTAGGGATGTCTGTCACGTACACAAGGGAGAGTCACAGCGTAGGAGACACTTCTCACCAGTCACACTGTGGGAAAGTGATGTTCGATCCCTTTGAACTGTGAGCCACCGGAAGACCGCTCACAAAAAATCGGGATCTTTTAAAAATGAATATGAAGTGATAAAAAAAGCAGCATTTGGTTTTGTTTTTTTTTTTAAAAAATTAAACAAGAACATCAGAAAAGCAAACGGCAAGTCAAAGAAAGTTGTTTGATGGTGCAAATGAGATGCAAAACCAACTGTTATTTCATTGGTGAAGATGCACTCTACAAAAGGCTGCAAGTACTGGAGTATCTGCACGTTCCCTGATCCCCTAATTTTTGTGAGCAGCGTATTTTACACTGTGACCTTGTGTCCACACACAAAGACAAATATGCAAGCATATGTGGACACACACACACACACACACACACACACAAACACATGTAAAAAACTAAAACTAGTCTCAGTAACCATACTTACTACCTTGAATGAATGTAATAAAGTGTCAAGAGACCCCCTAGGGCAGTCTGACCCCTTCTCAGAATAATATTTTTAAACACATAAAATGTATTGTGGGAATCAATTATAATAAAATGCCGTTATTAAATATTAAATTTATGATTCAGTAATAAATGTGCTTCTTCATGCATTAAATAACACAATCTCTTGGCAGGTGTGATGGCCACTATCATTTTGAGAGAGAGAGAGAGAGGAGTGTAACTAGTGTTTGGGGAGATCTGTACAGCGGTAATGCGACATGAAAAGATGTGTCATTTTGATTGTTAACGAAGTTACAGGTATCGCCAATCACTTGATTGGTTGCCTACTCACCATTCCCAACTGAAGGGGACTTTAAACCCCAGGTTTGATGAGCAAAATAAATGTGCTTTTCCCTTTCTTCAAGTCTGTGGGCCTTCTCAAGTTTTTTTGTTTTGTTTTGGTTTTTTTTTTGTATTTTTTCCAAAGTTAGAAGCGGGGAGGCAGTCAGACTCCCGAATGTGCCCAACCCGGATCCACCCGGCACGCCCACCAGAGGACAATACTCTGCCCATCTGGGGTGTTGCTCCATTGTGGCCAGAGCCATTCCAGTGCCTGAGGCAGAGGCCATGGAGCCATCCTCAGTGCACGGGCCAACTTTGCTCCAACGGAGCCTTGACTGCAGGAGAGGAAAAGAGAGACAAAGAGGAAGGAGAGGGGGAGGGGTGGAGAAGCAGATGGGCGCCTCTCCTGTGTGCCCTGGCCGGGAATTGAACCCGGGACTTCCACATGCTGGGCCAGCGCTCTACCACTGAACCAACCAGCCAGGGCGGCCTTTCTCAAGTTCCTGACACAGCTCAGTGGGAGGACGGGGGTGGAGGTGGGCAGAGAGGTCTACGGACCCCAGTCGGACAATTCTCAATCAAGAGCAACTTCCTGCCTTGGCCGGTTGGCTCAGCGGTAGAGCGTCAGCCTAGCGTGCGGAGGACCCGGGTTCGATTCCCGGCCAGGGCACACAGGAGAAGTGCCCATCTGCTTCTCCACCCCTCCGCCGCGCTTTCCTCTCTGTCTCTCTCTTCCCCTCCCGCAACCAAGGCTCCATTGGAGCAAAGATGGCCCGGGCGCTGGGGATGGCTCTGTGGCCTCTGCCCCAGGCGCTAGAGTGGCTCTGGTCGCAACATGGCGACGCCCAGGATGGGCAGAGCATCGCCCCCTGGTGGGCAGAGCGTCGCCCCCTGGTGGGCGTGCCGGGTGGATCCCGGTCGGGCGCATGCGGGAGTCTGTCTGACTGTCTCTCCCTGTTTCCAGCTTCAGAAAAATGAAAGAAAAAAAAAAAAAAAAAAGAGCAACTTCCTGCCGTCCCTGCTAATGGGAGGGATTTGCTGAAGCCGGCCCGAGAGGCAGCCCCCCCTCTCCTCCAGCGCGGCCCCCCCCCGGAGATCACCTGCCCGGTTGATCTTGGAGGGCAGCATAGGAGCGTTGAGCACCTCGTCCTCATCCTGCTCGTCGATGACCTTGCACTGGCGCAGGTAGGGGGTGAGCTTGGCGGGGTTGATGTAGCGGCTCAGCATGTGGCGGTTGCACTCCACGTTCTCCCACAGGGCGTCCTCCTCGTCCTTCAGGGTCTCCATGTAGTCGTCCATCTCGGGCCCCGCGCCTTGAAGACAGAGACCGGCCAGGTTCACCGGGGAGCCTCACCGGGGACGGCGCGTGAAGCCCTCGAGTGGGGTCTCTGCCAAGTGCTAGGTCAGCAGGGTAGAGAAAAGTGTTAAATTGTTCCACCCATGTGAGGAAGGAAGGCAGGCGGACGTACAGCTAGGCGTCCAGTTGCCCGTACGGAAAGGGACATGCAGGCTGTGATACTGAAATAGCTTTACTATGTTTCACGTACTCACGACGGTAAGGCTCCTTTGCCCGCCCCTGCAGAGATTTCTTTATCTACTAACCATGAACGGTGGATGGATACGCCCAAAGATAGTTAAGAAAGAATTATTGGGGGAGAGGGAAAATCTTTCAATTGGAGTATATCCTTCCTGTCTAAGTTTTGCTATCTTTTAAGAATCTACCTCTCCAAATACAACATACACCAGGGGTCCCCAAACTACGGCCCGCGGGCCACATGCAGCCCCCTGAGGCCATTTATCCGGCCCCCGCAGCACTTCCAGAAGGGGCACCTCTTTCATTAGTGATCAGTGAGAGGAGCATAGTTCCCATTGGAATACTGGTCAGTTTGTTGATTTAAATTTACTTGTTCTTTATTTTAAATATTGTATTTGTTCCCGTTTTGATTTTTAACTTTAAAATAAGATATGTGCAGTGTGCATAGGGATTTGTTCATAGTTCTTTTTTTTATAGTCCGGCCCTCCAACGGTCTGAGGGACAGTGAACTGGCCCCCTGTGTAAAAAGTTTGGGGACCCCTGACATATACTATCATTTTTTTGTTTGTTTTACAAGTTCACATCGATGGTGTCATACTGTCTCCTTCCTTGTTTTTTTCTTCAGTTTGCTTTTTTCCTGTTTTTTCTTTTCTTTTCTTTTTTTTTTTTTCTGCGATTTATTTAGGCTGACATAGATACATCGAATTTGTTCATTTTAAAACAGCTTTAGTGAGATAGAATCGATGTAATGTACAACTTTACCTTTTTTAAAGTGTACAATTCAAAAAGGTCTTTAGTATATTCACAGAGTTGTCCAACGATCACCACAATTCACTTCAGAACCTTTCATCACCCCTCCCCCCCAAAGACACCCTGTTCCCGAGTAGTCACTCCCCTTCTCTCCAGCTGTAGGCAACCACCAACCGACTTCCTACAGACTTGCCTTTTCTGGACACTTCATGTCCCCGTGGGGTCCTCAAGCAACAGTGTCCTTGCGGGATGTTGTTTCATTCAGTCGTCAACGCGACAGTCTCTGAATTTCAAGCGCTTTATTAATTTGTCACTGTTGCACGCATTCCATTGCAAGAATATCCCCCAAATGACTTATCCACTTCCCCCCCCCCGATGTTTCACTTGAACATTTAGCACTATTTCTAAGTAGGAAAAAAAAAAAAAAAGGGAAAACAACCTGACCACCCACCAGTGGACAGTCCGTGGTCCTTGTGCACCATGGACCAGTGTTTGAAAGGGATGTGGTGGCATGAAAACATCCCCATGACACATTGTTTTGAAAAAATAAAAATTAAAAAGGAGCCCTGGCCGGTTGGCTCAGTGGTAGAGCGTTGGCCTGGTGTGTGGATATCCAGGGTTTGATTCCTGGTCAGGGCACACAGGAGAAGTGACCATCTGCTTCTCCACGCCTCCCTCTCCCCCTTCTCTCCCTCTCTCTTCATCTCCTGCAGCCATGGCTCGAATGGTTCGAGCAAGTTGGCCCCAGGCGCTGAGGATGGCTCCATGGCCTCGCCTCAGGCACTAAAATAGCTCAGTTGCCAAGCAAGAGAGCAATGGCCCCAGATGGGCAGAGCATCACCTGGTAGGGGGCTTGCCAGGTGGATCGCTGTTGGGGCACCTGCAGGAGTCTATCTCTCTGCCTCTCTACTTCTCACTTAATTAAAAAAAAAAAAGATTTCAGAATACATACAGGTAGTTCAATTAAAAACACTTAGGGTCTTTGTCCCAGTTCCTGGCACAGAGCTCCTAAAACTCTGGGCATCTCTGGGTGGTAACAGTATATCTTTTTTTCTGGTTGTGAGACAGTTTTTGGCTAAGGGGCCCCTAGAGATTTTCAGGGTGGGGGGGGCTGGTGGTCAGAAAAAGCAAACGACTGGCTGGAAGTGACTTTCAAGCCCCACGCCCGACCTCTGGGGAGGGGAGAGAGGCTAGAGCTTGAGTTTAATCATCAGTGGTGGTGGATGATATAATCCATCACACCTATGTGATCAGACCTCGATAAAAACCCCTAAGCAGTGGGGTCCCAGGAACTTCCCAGCCTGTGAAATACCTGCACACGCACGAGGGAGCCATTCCAACGCCACGAGGACCGAGACCCCCCCTACTCAGGACCCTTCCAGACCTTGGCCGAGGTAACTTCCCCTTATGGCTTACCCTTTGAGTCCTTTCAAATAAGGTGCAAGGATAAGTATAGTGTTTTGTTGAGTTCTGTGAATTATTCCAGCGAATGACTCAACCCGCTGAGGGGCCTGGGAGAAACTCTGGGTTTGCGGCCACCCAGGGAGGGGATGGGTGGTCCCTAAAACCTGGCACCCGACATGGGGGCAGTCTGGTGGAACTGAAGATGAAAACCAAGTCCAGGGCAGCGGATGCACCAATATCCACTGCCGGCCGCCCTCCTCGCCCCCTCTCGGCTGGCCCCAGCCCTGATATCTTGTTTGAGCCAAGTGAACCCTTTTGGCCGACCGGCCTGCCCGAGCAGGCCCTGTCTCCGTGCTGGGTGGCGCCTGCATTTGGGATTTCACGTGAGACCCAAGAGATAGTGGTCAGGTGAGTGTGCTGTGGGGAAGGGAGGTGGGGGTGGTCCCTGGAGGGCCGTGGAGGTTACGGGGGGGGGGGGTCACACTGAGGCAGAGGCACAGGCAGGTGGAGGGAGCCAGGGAAGCTGGTCTGCTGAGGGACGCTGCCGTGACAGACCCCGAGGGTCCGTGAGAGGCCACAGGGTCATCTCTCGGGGTCTCTAACTCCAGTTCCCGCCCCACAAGCCTCGGCCACGCGCGGGTTCCGGGCCTCGCCCTTGGTGTCTGTTCCTCGCAGAGGACCTTCAATAGTCGCCCGAATATAATTTGAGCTGCGTTGTGTAGGCCTTTGCTACACGCAAACCAAAGGGCCCCGAGGACTTGGCTGTTTCGAACAACAGCTGATTGTCTAAAAAGTGAGGATTTGGTCCCGTTCAGTCCAACAGACTTTGCGGAGACAACATCCTGGCTTCCCAGACTTGGGTGCCGACCTCAAAGAGCACCTTTGGCCAGCACAGGGGGCCGGCTGCCTGGGCTGCTCGGGACGTGTCTGTGAGTCGTGCCGCATAAATATGCCCACCTCAGTCACTCACTCACTCGGACAGGGAGTCAGGGTGGTCCCTTCCATTCACAAGAAAGAAATGGACCTACCTTTGCTATTTTCACTGTGTCAACAGCCATGTTGCATGATCCTCCCCCACCCCCTCCTTCCCTTCTTCCTTCCCTCCCATCTTAACAAGAGCTGGTGGCAGTTCCGACCCAGCCCTCACCAGGGTCTGGCTTTGGGCTTGAGTCAAACCCTGGACCATGCTGGTCTTTCTATAAACGGTAGGAAAAGCAAGTTGAAGGCGCCCGGGCCAGGCCCTCTGGGAAGGGCCATTTGCTCCCCTCTTTACAGGACAAGGAGACGAGCTGCCCAAGGACAAACTCCGTGGCGGCGGCGGCTGGTCTTACTTAACTGTGTGTCACTCATTCATTCAAAGTATCTCCCACCTGGCTCCCTATTGCTGTTTCCGTGAAGTTAAAAAGAAATCTTCACCGTGACCCTAAGGCCCTGTCCCCATAGTCTCATCCTGTGTCCCCAGCACGCCGGCCTCTCTGACTGTTCCCCAAACTCTTGCTCGCTTCAGAGTCTGCTCCCGGCGCCCCTCTGCTGGGACACGCCCCTCTCTGGGACACGCCCTCTGCTGGGACACGCCCCTCTCTGGGACAAGCTCCTCTGCTGGGACAAGCTCCTCTGCTGGGACACGCCCCTCTCTGGGACAAGCTCCTCTGCTGGGACAAGCTCCTCTGCTGGGACACGCCCCTCTGCTGGGACACGCCCTCTGCTTGGACACGCCCCCTCTGCGGGGACACGCCCCTCTGCTGGGACACGCCCCCTGCTGGGACATCCCCCTGCTGGGACACGCCCCCTGCTGGGACACGCCCCTCGCTGCCCACCCCGTCACGTCTCGGGCAACCCTCACTGTATTCGTGGTCGATAGGAAGGAGACGGCACACGGGAAGTACCTGGCATGTAGCAGGTGCTCCAGACGGCAGCCCTGTCCTGTTACCGAGGTCTGGGCTTTACTCCTCCTGGCCTGGGCTTGCCCCTCCCTGCACCGGTCTCCTCCTGGACCTGGGGTTGCGGTGGCCGGGATCTGTAGAAGGAAAGAGAACCTGACTGGCGTAGAGGTGGAGGTCAGAGAGCACGAGAGCCCATCCAAGGTCACGATGACGCCGAGGAGCACATCTCTCCAGGTGACAGGGACGTGTGGTGGGCGACGGCCAGGAGCAGCCAGGGAGGAAGGGCTTTGGCAGCCCAGAAAGCCACTGGCCCCGGGTTCTGAGACCCCTTGGATTGAGCGAAGGGCAGAGGTCGCCTTAGGGGTCCTCGTGGTGGGGGGAGGGATCTCCTCACAGTGCCGAGAGGAGTCTGTGTGCAGTAAAGACGTTCTCGTCAGCTCCTAATGCAGGGGTCGGGAAGCTTTTTGGCTGAGAGAGCCATGAACGCCACATATTTTAAAATGTAATTCTGTGAGAGCCATACAACGACCTATGTACGTGACGCATCATCCAATAAAAATTTGGCGCTGTCCCAGAGGACAGCTGTGATTGGCTCCAGCCACCCGCAACCATGAACATGAGCAGTAGGAAATGAATGGATTGTAATACATGAGAATGTTTTCTATTTTTAATGTTATTACTTCTTTTTTATTAAAGATTTGTCTGTGAGCCAGATGCAGCCATCCAAAGAGCCACATCTGGCTCGCAAGCCATAGGTTCCCGACCCCTGTCCTAATGCATGAGGGTAAAGGTCAAAGGCAGCAACCACATTCCTGAGCCTAGAAGAACCCCCTGCACTCTGAACTATGTCTTCAGCTGCGGGTTAGGGCAGGAACACGCCTTGGCACTCTTGGTACTTTTCCCAAGGTGGCCTTCCTTATGGTGATGGACAAGGCCATTGGACGGCCAGCTTGGGTGCTCCAGAGCTCGGCCGTGGTTGCGGGTTTGACAGGAAAGGACTAGTCCCCACTCCCCACTCCCACCGGAGAAAGGGAGGCCAGGGAGGGGAATGGCGAGGCTCAAACCTGAGAAGGTGAGGGCCCTGGCCGGTTGGCTCAGTGGTAGAGCATCAGCCTGGCGTGCAGGAGTCCCGGGTTCGATTCCCGGCCAGGGCACACAGGAGAAGCGCCCATCTGCTTCTCCACCGCTCCCCCTCTCCTTCCTCTCTGTCTCTCTCTTCCCCTCCCGCAGCCAAGGCTCCATTGGAGCAAAGATGGCCCGGGCACTGAGGACAGCTCCGTGGCCTCCATCTCAGGCGCTAGAATGGCTCTGGTTGCAACAGAGCAACACCCCGGATGGGCAGAGCATCACCCCCCTGGTGGGCGTGCCGGGTGGATCCCGGTCGGGCGCATGTGGGTGTCTGTCTGACTGCCTCCCCGTTTCCACCTTCAGAAAAATACAAAAAAAAAAAAAGAGGAAAAAATAACCCTGAGAAGGTGAGGAGGGGGCCTGACACCTGCCCTGACGTCTGGGGGGGCCTGGGGCAGGTGCTCTGCGCCCACTTCGCTCGGGAGTGACGGGGACCCTGGGGCACCACCGTTTAATCAGGAACTTGCTTGATTTTGGCTTTGAGGATTAATCACAGGTGACACCAGCCCTCCCAGAGCTGACAGAAGCTGTTCTCGTCGGGTGTCAGCTTGGATCGCAGCGAGCTGTCACAGGCCCTCGCCCCAGGGAAGGGCCTGCAACATGCTTCTCTGGAGGACACCGTCACCTTGGTGTCCCCATGGCCGCCTGCTGCGGGCACCACAGGGGGGGCCGGGGACCGGTCTTCAGAGCTAAATGTCCAGCCAATATTGGACAAGCCCGTGCCCAGGCCACCGAGCAAAAGTGAGGGGAAGGGAAATGATACCTTTCTGCATTTGCATTAAAAAAAAAGAAAAAAGAACAAGTGTTTCTTGTTCAGAAGAAAAGGCATTTGAAATTTTAATTGTGTGAGAGATTTTTTTTTTTTTGGTGACAGAGACAGAGAGAGGGACAGATAGGGACAGGCAGGAATGGAGAGATGAGAAGCATCAATTCTTTGTTGTGGCACCTTAGTTGTTCATTGATTGCTTTCTCATATGTGCCTTGGCGGGGGGCGGGGGGCTCCAGCGAGTGACCCCTTGCTCAAGCCAGCGACCTTAGGCTCAAGCTGGTGAGCTTTGCTCAAACCAGATGAGCCCGTGCTCAAGCCAGTGACCTTGGGGTCTCGAACCTGGGTCCTCCACATCCCAGTCTGAAGCTCTATCCACTGAACCACCGTCTGGTCAGGCCTGTGAGAAATTTTTTAATTGCCAGAGAGGGAAATAGGTTTATAGAGGTTGGTCCAACCCCCCCCCCCCCCAACCTATCAACACAGGCTGGGAACACTGAGCATGAGGCCGCCCTCCCTGTTCCCGCCCTTAGAATGTTGACGACACCCTCAAGAACTTGAGGTCGGGGAAAATGTACAAGATGCGTCTCCGGAGAGACTGACTTATATAGGTATTTAACAGTCACCAGGCTGAAATATCACCCCTGGTGCTTACAGACCATTGACCGTGTTCCAGGCACTTTGCTAAGCATAACGGATCAAGCTCTAGGGCCCTCTGAGAGAGGTGGCACTCTGACCATGGGTTATCATCATCACTGCCGCCCAGGAAGCCGAACTTGGGAGGCGTCCAAGTCGTAGAATTAGCATCAACGGCAGGATTTGGACCCCCAAGGCTCTCTGACTTCCTCCTTCCTAATCACTACCATACAGCTCCTAGAATGGTCCTTTTCTCTTCTCTTCAAGAGTCTGCCTTTTAAACAGTCTCTAACCAGAAAGCGTGTGTTGGGCAAAAAGCTCCCCGAATGATCACTTCAACAGGCACGCTGAAGATAGGACTAAAACCCAGCTCGGAGACGGCAGATGCTGGGTCAGGGTCAAAAAAGAACTATTGCTTCTTAAAAAAATAAATAAAGAAAGAAGAAGGGAATCGATTGCTCGGTGAGTTATTAGTGTGGTATTCAGGCGCAATCTGGGAAGTCCATTCATCCTGCACGAAGCCCGTTAGCTGACACGCCGAACTTGTCCACCGTCTTTGTCCCCCCCCCCCCCACTTAACAATCAACGTCCTCACGCGGTGTTTAAGGAAAAGCCTCCACGAGAAGGGAAGGGGCTGAATCAGAGGAACACATGAACACACGGAACCCACAGCATGCAGAAGGGCACAGAACGCGCTAAGACTTCAGAAGACACAACTTGATCACGAACGCCCATTACGAAATTAGATAAGATAACGGCGTCCATAAAATAACGCTATAAAAAGAGAACAAAGTGAATTCTTGGCAATTAAAATGAGGTGGCAGAAGGTTATAATTAATAGAAGGTCTGGGAGATAAAGCTGAAGAAATTCCCCCAACCCCCCCTCCTCAAAAAAGTTAATAAAAAGTTAAGAGAAGGAAGATAAGAAGGGAGGGGAGGGAGGGAGGGAGGGAGGAGGTCAACTTAGAAAGTCTAATATCTAATAAATAGAAATCCTAGGAAGAGATTACAGGGGTTCTATTTCTTTTCTTGCATATCTTTTTGAGGCTATCATATAAACTAAGGGATGAAATTATCAGAGAAATAATATTAGAGGATTCTCCAAATGTAAGAATATGAAATCTTCAGATTTAAAGAGCCTTAGAGCACTCAGTACAATCAGTAGAAGAGAACCTTCTCAGAACATCATTATGAAATTTCAAATCACCAGGGAGTAAGAGATTCCCCAAAAGATTCCAGAGAGAAAACATCAGGTCACTTGCAAAGGACTGGAAGTAAAGTTTGGCCTCAGGCCTTTTGATAGCAGCCGGGGAAGCTGGTAGACCACCAGTAAGGCAGAACCTCTGTATTTTTGATGGAAAACACTCTTAAAGCTAGACTTGTAAACCTACCCAAACGATTACAGGTAAAAATAGAATTTTATTTTCAGGAAGGTAAAAACTCTAAACATTTATTTTCCGGTACCCTTTCTTAGGAAGCTATTTGAGGATATGCTCTAGCAAAATGAGGGTGTCAGACAATGAATGAGTATCTCATCTATTTGGCCTTGTAGGAAATCATATTGTTAAGCAAAGGATGTGTCTGGGAGTCAGGTGAAAAAAAATTAAAGACAGGTTTACATAAAACAAATAAACAAATAAACAAACAAACAAAAAACCTCAAGCCCTGGCTGGTTGGCTCAGCAGTAAAGCATTGGCCCGGCATGTGGAAGTCCCAGGTTCAATTCCTGGTCAGGACACACAGAAGTGACCATCTGCTTCTCCAACTCTCCCCCTCCCTCCTCCCTCTTCCTCTCCCGCAGCCATGGCTTGAATGGTTAGAGCAAGTTGGCCCCAGGTGCTGAGGATGGCTCCATGGCCTCGCCTCAGATGCTGAAATAGCTTGGTTGCTGAGCAACAGAGCAGCTGCCCCAGATAGGTAGAGCATCGCCCCCTAGTGGGCTTGCCAGGTGGATCCCGATCAGGGCACATGAGGGAGCCTGTTTCCCTGCCTCCCCACCTCTCAGTTAAAAAAAAAAACCAAGAAAAAAACCCCTCAGCAAATTAAAAGAAAAAAAAGAGAGAGAGGCAATATTAATTCCAGGAAAAGAGAAAAAGATAAGAAAGGAAACATAATTACAGCACAGAACTTGCCTCCACATAAAAAATATGGACCTAGTTGCAAAAACGTAACACAAAAGAACCGTTGACCTCCCAGTATTGGGAGAATGGAGGAAGGGGCGGTTCTCATCTACCTAACGTGTCCCACGGATAATGTCTCTCAGAACAGATACTTCAGTACGTGGCAATGTACGCTCATTACTCAGAGATAAGGAGGTGAGTCCTGGTGGAAAACAATCCCGAGGAAAAGGTCGGACTGTTCTCCATCACTAACCTACTTTACTTTTGAACTCTGCACGGCATATGCCTTCTCTTGGTTAAAAAAAAAAAAAAAAAAAAGACTAATAAAAAGTAGCATATGTCAACAGTTGGAGATTTGGACAACACATTAAAGTCTACAGAATCAAAGAGTTACCTCCCTTCTCTGCACACTTACCCTGTTCTTGTACCTTTTGTAAGGTTTGTCAGACTCATTGTGTGTGTGTGCGTGGGGGGGGGGCACTTATTTCACAGACTCATTGTGTGTGTGTGCGTGGGGGGGGCACTTATTTCACAGACGTCACCTCCCTCGACCTTCGACCTTCGCAGGAGCGTGGTCAGGTAGGTTTCAATGTTTCTATTTTATGATGAGGAGGCAAGGGTTAGAGCACCACAGCCACCAAGTGGGGGAGCAGAGATTCCAGCTCGGTCCTCACTGACTCCACTTCATCTGACCCTAAGTTAACTAGCCACCGTCACACAGAACATTTATAAAGCATAGCACTCAATCCACCCAATTAGGATTCCTTGCTTCCTGGGCTCCATAGCTCCTCTTTGCTGTTTTATTCCCTCGCTTTGCTGGAGCACACCCTCTAATAGCTGTCTACAAAAAGGATGTGTGCTGGTTGCTGTCGGTGGACACTGTGTGGACCATCTCATTTTACAAAGCCACCCAGTTGAGGCAGCGGCTACGTACCCCATTTTACAGGAGAGAAAACAGGTTTACAGGGGCTCAGCTGCCTGCTGTATGTCCATCTCATTGTGGCCCCCCCCCCCCCCCCACAGTCCTTAGCACGGGACCTTCCTTGTAATAGGTATTCAATACATATTCGTTAGGTCAAGGGTAGTCAACCTTTTTATACCTAGCGCCCACTTTTGTATCTCTGTTAGTAGTAACATTTTCTAACCGCCCACCGGTTCCACAGTCATGGTGATTTATAAAGTAGGGAAGTCACTTTGCTTTATAAAATTTATAAGGTCTACCGGAAAGTTCTGTCCGTTTCTATCACAACAACTTTCGACACGTAAGCACGTTTATTTGGCGCATGTGTGCCTCTTTATTTTTATCACTTAATGTATACATAGTGACGTAGTAAATTAACTAAAACAAAGTTGATTCACGTTAGTCCTATGTGTGAAGCGATAGTGTACCCACGACTACTGATAAAGTTCATTTACGCCACTGTAATTTTTATGAATTTTAACAAGGAAGAAATGCTACAGAAGCATGTCTGTCGCATCCACCATATTCCCCGGACTTAGTACCCTCTGACTATCACTTGTTTTTGTCCTTACAAAATTTTTTTTTTTTTGTATTTTTCTGAAGCTGGAAACGAGGAGGCAGTCAGACAGACTCCTGCACGCGCCCGACCGGGATCCACCCGGCACGCCCACCAGGGGGCGATGCTCTGCCCATCTGGGGCGTCGCTCTGTCGCGACCAGAGCCACTCTGGCGCCTGGGGCAGAGGCCAAGGAGCCATCCCCAGTGCCCAGGCCATCTTTTGCTCCAATGGAGCCTCGGCTGCGGGAGGGGAAGAGAGAGACAGAGAGGAAGGAGAGGGGGAGGGGTGGAGAAGCAGATGGGCGCCTCTCCTGTGTGCCCTGGCCGGGAATCGAACCCAGGACTCCTGCACGCCAGGCCAACACTCTACCACTGAGCCAACCAGCCAGGGCCACAAAATTTTTTGAAGGGCAAAAAATTCAAAAATGAAGAAGATATCAAACAAGCAGTGATTCAATTTTTCGCATCAAAAGATAAAACATTTTTCAAAAATGGGATATACAAATTGCCCTCACGCTGGCAAGAAATCATTAATAATAATGGCAATTATATTATTTAATAAAGTTTACTGACGGTAAGAAAAATTTGTATTTTGTTTTATTCCAAAAATGGGCAGAACTTTCCGGTAGACCTTATATAAAGCAGAGTTACAGCACGTTAAAGCATATAATAATAATTACATACCAAGTACTTTATGTTGGATTTTCGCTAAGTTTGGTAGAATAACTCCTTATAAAACAACTTACTATAGTTAAATCTATCTTTTTATTTATACTTCGGTTGCTCTGCTACCGCCCACCATGAAAGCCGGAGCACCCACTAGTGGGCGGTTAGGGACCAGGTGGACCACCACTAGTGGGCGGTTAGGGACCAGGTGGACCACCACTAGTGGGCGGTTAGGGACCAGGTGGACCACCACTAGTGGGCGGTTAGGGACCAGGTGGACCACCACTAGTGGGCGGTTAGGGACCAGGTTGACTACCACTGCGTTAGGTGAATAAATAAAAGCCTACACTCTTGAATAAAATAAACAGCCGAGGTTGCTCTCGCTGCAAATCCAGAAAGAGTGGTAGAATCCTTTGCAAACGAGCTGTCCTTGTGCGACAATTACCTCTTTCTCTCAAGAGCTGTCCCTAGGGCCAAAGCTCAGAGACCAGACCCGGTTCAGCAGTCTGTTAGAGAGATGCATCTCTGGCTAATTGATTTGCCTTGGATGATTGGAGAGAGCGGTTTGAGAGGGAGGGTTTAATTATTCCAATGAAACCTCCACTTCATTGAAAGGTGTTCTGGCAAAAAAAAAAAAAAAAAAAAAAAAAAGAGGGGGACAAAGATTATTTAAAAGAATGATACAGTGCAAGCCACCCCGCATTGATAACCTTGGAATGAACGCTTTATGGAAAAGAACCAACGTGTCATCCCTTCCAGGGCGTCTCCCCCCCCCCCCCCCCCCCCCCCTCTAACTTCTTCCTTTCATTGTTACAAAAAGGACACTTAGAGACGCCGCTGGAATACTTCCCTTGCAGGATTCCTCCTTGGCCTCCCCGTTAACTTTTTCACCTCCCTCTCGCTCAGCTCATTCAACCGCAACATTGAGATGATAATATTTCCCATCAATTAACAGATGTAGAGCAATCAGCAGAGTTTCGCTGCTACATAGTTTGAAAGCGGCAATTATCGTTTTAAATTCACAGCGGAGTGGCAGCCACTGCCAGCTGCCGACCCGATACCCATTCTCTCTGTTGCTGAGGAACAGAGCTCCAATTTTGTCTGTGACTAACCAAAAAAAAAAAAAAAAAAAAAAAACCCCACAAAAAACCAAAACCCAAAAAAACTGAATTTCTAGCCTCCCTTGCCACTTAGGGGGTGGCTGTCTGACACAATCCTGGCCCGATGTGACGTCAGTGGAAGTTTCTGGTGAGCCATCAAAGGAAGGCTCTTTGGGTCAGGGGCAGAATCAGGTGAGAACAGCCTCTTTTGGGTCCTCGTCTTCCTACCTGGAATGTGGACGCAATGCTCTGAAGCACAGCAGCCACTTTGTGAGCATGAGGACAAGGGCTATCCACGCTATGTATAGCCGCCACCTGCAGTGCTGCAAGGACTTTGGGTCCAAGCTAACCTTTGAGTCCTTGGTCCCCTAGAAGAAGAAAACCCTTCCTACGGGCGAACCGCTGATTTTGTTTCTATGATTTGCAGTTAGGAAAACCATCCCAATAGATCCGTGGGACACCTAAGACCCAGGCTGTCTGAGTAGCTGCTGCCCGATCCGCCCATTTGTGCTTGTTTCTTTTTCTAGACACAGAAGCCAGAGCAAGCAGGCGATCAATAATGAGCCAGTACGGCCCGCGCACGGAGCGTGGCGGAGGACGGAAACAGATGGTGGTGGGGCTCCGAGGGGCTGCGGGGCCACGAGGCAACAAGGCGTCGCCCAGGGAATGGTGACTGACGGACGACAGCGCCGTCTGTCTGCTGAGCCAGTCCTGGCTTGCGGTGTGCCCCGGCGGGACAACTCATCTCACCTGCCTGCCATGGTCCCACCTCTACTCCTGAACCGGGACCCTTCATTTTCAGCCTCAGGTCCCTTCCTCCAGCGTCTTCCCCATCCACTGGCATCCGCTTCTTCTTCTCTCTTACCCTTCCTTCTTCCAAACACCCTCAAACGCCCACTCCCCAACACCCCGTCTCCGATGACTGCCAAGCTTCTCGGCCGATACCCCTGGCACGCCGTGCCTGTCAGCACCGCTTGCCAACCTGGCAGTCTCCCTGGGTACCAGCCTACCTATAATATTTACCCCTGGAACTGCTCAAGGGGCCCCATCGACTACTTTCAGTGACCCGGGCAAAGGGCCAAGAGTTTCTGTGGAATATCAGTATCTCGACTCGTTATCTTTTAGGAGAAGAGAAAGCATCAGTGGGAAGCCAGGGTTCAGGGGTGGGGGGTGGGGCAATGCCCATTTGTTGACCCCAGAGACCAAGGGCATGGCCACATCGACACCTCCCTGTCCCCTCCCTCCCACCCCCCCAGGTCCAGCCACACGTCCATGCTTCTTCCCCAGCGGCTTCCGACTTGTAGCCAGGCAAGAGGATTTCTGGCAGGGCGCATCTCTCTTGCATCACCAAAGGAGATGGCTTTCCCCCTTCTAGCTCTCATTTGTCCGCCTCCTACCGCAGAAAAGCACTGAGGGGGAGGGGGGGAAGCACAATTAGGAATGACAGATTTAAATTGTTCTGAAATGTGGATCAATTTATCATGCTGGCTCTTTATGAGTGTTTGCTCCGTCTGGACTCCAGAGCCGTGCGCGCGGCAAATTGACAGGCCTGATGGCGTCCGGGTGGCACGGCTGTGCCGCCGCTCTGCCAAACCCCGATCCCAGAGTGAGGTCACCCTCTCTCCCGCCTGTGACATGCAGCCCATTGCGCGGCTGGCCACAGGGAACACCCCCCTCCCCGCCAGCCTCGACCAGAAGAAAACGCTGTTCTCTCCTGCGGTTCTTGCCTTGGAAGCCCCGTCAACCAATGCACCTCCGCCACGGGGGACCGTGAAGTCACTGAGAACGGCGGCCACCTGTTTCCAATTCAGGAGCCCTCTGTGCTTGCAAAGACAGACCCTCTGCTTCATCTGGGGGCCCGGTGACATTCTGTTTCATTAGCATATTCTTCAACGTCTTGGCCACTGTGTCATTATTTGGGGTCGGAGGAAGCTCCGAGTCCGCCGCCGTCTCTCCGTGAATTCGCCACGTCCACCCCGAGGTGGTTTGCAGCCGCGCTACGTAGCGCGCGTGGGGGATTTTCAATAAACGGCGGTGGACTGGAATGCCGTAAGGACCCCAGGTTTTAGGGTCAAAGCGTCCCATCGTCACGGGACTGCGTTCAGCAATCCGACAGCCGGGAAGCACGTGGGGAGCGCGGGGAATTCGGATGCACCCCGCCGGCGCTCTGTGAAGTCCTGTCCGGTCACCAGCCTCTGCTGTTCGTCATTTCCACGCCTGCTGCGGATTCCTTTAAAGGGGGACTGTGTCACACTCATCTGTGACTTTCTCGCGTCTTGCCTGGCCGGCGGGGGACCTCTCCCCACATCCGCTGGGTCTCTCCCCTGCCCCCCACAGAGCCTGGCTGGGGGGGGGGACCTGGGGTTTCTAGTATGCAGAAGCAACCCCACAGGGGACGTAGCGTGCCTGCGTTCTGGGCGCATAAACCCCAGAGGAATTAAATTTTAGCCCAGGAGAGGGGGCAGGACACCGCTCCGTGGTTTGGGGAGTAGGGGAGGCAATTTGGAAACCGGACTTGGGCAGCGGTGCCCTGGACCAGAGCCCTGACAGGCAGAATCCTGCTCCCGGGGTGGGGGAGGAGCCCCAGAGCCCTGAGCATCTTCTCAGTGGAAAGGTCTGGCCTGCGCATTTCACGGGAAAGGCCACCGGCCTCATCTAGCAAGAGCCCCACTTGGACGGACAGCAGCCGAGATCGAGAACTGGAAAGTTCCGAGAGAGCCACTCTCCGGCTCAAATCTTCCCCTTGATCTTCTTCTGGCTCGGCTGGCTCTGGTGCCACGGGAGCACGAGACAAGGTCCAAACAGTGGACCAGGTGGGCCCACGGCCTCCGGACGTCTAGCTGGGGAATGTCGGCCAAGTCTGGTAATGAGGCCGCTTCAGAGCGGACTTGAGGCAGGAGGATGGGAGCCCCACTTACTCACTCACTCATTTGATTGAAAAACGTCACCAGCTGCAGAAGACAGAAGAGTAAGAACAAGGAAGACACGGGCGGTGAGAAGATTCAGGAGAAAAAAAGACAAGGACAGAGGACAAGACGCAGTGACCGGGCTAGGGTGTTCGGAGCAGAGTGAAGGAGGCAGGGGCAGGGAACCTTGAAGGCACAATGGCAGGGAAGCCTGGCCGACTCCTCGGAGGAGGAGGCAGCGGTGAGAGAGAGAGAGGTGGCAGCAGACCTGCGCAGAGGGAGAGGAAGGGAGCAGCAAGCCTGGTGACAACCCGGCCTGGCCGGCTTCTGAGAGGCCAGCCTGAGCTCAGCGGATGCAGATCGGAGCACAACACAGAGATCTGAGAGGCGAACGCAGAGTGGGGTCACTCGGGGTCACCCCGGCAGCTCCCATGAAGCTATCTCCGGGGCCCAGAGCCGGTCCGGCGGGCGACCTGCATACGCAACGAGCCCCGGTCCCTCTCCCTTCTGCATGTATAAGACACGCCGAAAATGCACTTAGAATCGACGACGTGGCGATCCATCGAAAATGCATTTCCAATGTGTGTGGGGGGGGCGCCCATGTTATGAAATGTTGTGGAAACAGGTCAACGTTGTAACTCCGCTAAACACATTTCTATGTTGCCTTGAAAATCAGCTTGCTAATAGTTTCGATCAACCTGAAGGTGAGCATCTAGAAAAAATGCAGGGTCTGGGTTTCGTCCGTGGGAACAGGGTGCTGGCGTGGGGTGGGGGTGTTTCCGCCGCCTCCAGCTTTCGAAGGCTGGACCCATCACAGTCCGAGGACATGGAGGAGGCGTCTGAGTTACAGCGGGAGAGCCAGAGGAGGGGGCCACAGGCCCAGCGCCTCATTCTCCAAAGGCCCTCAGCACTGGTCGGAACGCTGGTGTGGGAAGCAGCAAACCTGGGTTTCCGTAGACCTCAGGCTTCCTTATTTTACTCGGAGGTGCTCAGGACTCGAGGTCAGAGCTGTACTTTCTCACGCATCAAATCACCGCCTGGTGGAGCTCCAGGCAGCCGAAGACAGGCAGAGGGCGGTGGTCTGAGGGGTGGGTGACCACGACTTTGTTAAAATGGTTGGCTCAGCCTGACCAGGCGGTGGCGTAGTGGATAGAGCGTCGGACTGGGATGTGGAGGACCCAGGTTTGAGACCCTGAGGTTGTCAGTTTGATCGCAGGCTCATCTGGCTTGAGCAAAAAAAGCTCACCAGCTTGGACCCAAGGTCACTGGCTCGAGCAAGGGGTTACTCGGTCTGCTGAAGGCCCACGGTCAAGGCACATATGAGAAAGCAATCAATGAACAACTAAGGTGTCGCAACAAAAAACTGATGATTGCCCTGGCCGGTTGGCTCAGTGGTAGAGTGTTGGCCTGGTGTGCGGGGGACCCGGGTTCGATTCCCGGCCAGGGCACATAGGAGAAGCGCCCATTTGCTTCTCCAACCCCCTCCTCCTTCGTCTCTGTCTCTCTCTTCCCCTCCCGCAGCCAAGGCTCCATTGGAGCAAAGATGGCCCGGGTGCTGGGGATGGCTCCTTGGCCGCTGCCCCAGGCGCTAGAGTGGCTCTGGTCGCGGCAGAGCGACACCCCGGATGGGCAGAGCATCGCCCCCTGGTGGGCAGAGCGTCGCCCCTGGTGGGCGTGCCGGGTGGATCCCGGTCGGGCGCATGCGGGAGTCTGTCTGACTGTCTCTCCCCGTTTCCAGCTTCAGAAAAAAAAAAAAAAATGGTTGGCTCAGTAGTAGAGCGTCGGCCCCGTGTGCAGAAGTCCCAGGTTTGATTCCCGGCCAGGGCACACAGGAGAAGCACCCATCTGCTTCTCCACCCCTCCCCCTCTCCTTCCTCTCTGTCTCTCTCTTCCCCTCCCACAGCCAAGGCTCCATTGGAGCAAAGTTGGCCCAGGCTCTGAGGATGGCTCCGTGGAACCTCCACCTCAGGTGCTAAAAATAAAAATAGCTCACTTTCAAGCATCGGCCCCAGATGGGGTTGCCATGTGGTTGAGGCACATGTGGGAGTCGATTTCCTTTCCTCTCTCAGAAAAGAAGGAAAAAAAATATGGACCATCCTTGAAGAGTCCTTCCACTGTTGATTTAGAGAGTTGGAGGGCCAGGATCCCATCTGCGGGGTACCCCCTCACACACAAGGAACACGGAGCTCCTGCCCCTGAGCGGTTAAAAATACGTTGTGTCTGTTGGCGTGAGGTGACCCTGTTCCCGCCTGAAAGACAGGGGCTGCAGCGGAAGGACAGCAGGGATCCTACTCTAATCAAAAGAAAGACAAACCCAAGACGCTCAGCATTTAAGAGACTGAATGGACGACTTCTCTGTGCCCTCGTGGGAAGGGTGTGGTCCTCTGGTGGGAGACTCCTGGGTTGGAACGCCAATTCTTCCACTTGCTGCTGTGTGGCCTCAGGCACGCCGCTTAGCTGCTCTGAGCCCCCCATTGATCGGTCTGTCAAATTGGACAAGCACACTTAACGAAGGAACGTCTCAGGATTGCTGCAGCGCACAGAGGGTGGGCCCTACCTCCCCGTCGCTGAGCCCGCCCACCCCTGCAGAAGGCGGCGGCAAACCCCCGATGGAAGCGGGTTGTCTCTGCCCAGACGCCCTGTCCAGCTACCTCCGCACCAAACAGAGTGGCGAGGAAAACGTCAACAGTCTGGGCTTCTTGGTTAGACACGCACCCACCTGGTGTGTCGGCGTCTCTGTCTGTCCGTCTGTCTGTCTACCACGTTGCTGACCATCCTCGGGACAGGGACCTCGCTCCTATTTCCTGCCAGCCCTGTGGCCTCGCAGGACTCTTCCTCCACAAACGGCCGTGTAATATTTATAAAGTGATTGATTTCTGAGGGTTAAGGGGCCGGCTCCCCTGCCCTCTCTGCAGTTTTCCTGCCTTCTGCCGGTTGGGCCATTATCCCAGCGTGTTGTGCGGTGGGCTTTCTACCATGACAACCTGCGGAGGGGACCCTGTGCCCTACGTCTGTCCCCGGCGTGTTTTGCTGCGCCTGCGTTTTGGACCTGAGCACCCACCTGTCTTGCTCTCTCCGTCAGTCGTGGGTTTAGGAGGCTAGAACACACATGCCTGTGGCCCCTGACCTGCGGACACGCAGTCCTCTGAACTGGGTGGGACGCAGAGAAGCGAGCCTCTCCCCACCCCGTTCTATCGGGAGAGCTGTCAGTCTGATTTCTGCCGTGTGTGCCCCTCCCCGGAGGCACTACCAGACCCGGCAGGCCTTGGCGTGGACGAGGAGAGCCCGTTCTTAGACGCTGAGGTTCCGTTGGGTTCGTGAAAGCCTTACGCTCTGAGAATGGATCACCCAGGGCCGGCCGGCGTCCTCTGGAGTCGCGCCTCACAGGTCACTGCCTTGTGGTTACAATGGTACCAGGAAGTGGAGAGAAACTGCTTCCCCAGCTGCCCTCCAGAGGACACCACCCCGGACAGGCAGAGACAATGCCTTGCGTGCTGTGGGGTGTCTGACACGCAGGGGGCCCTCACTCACAGTGTCAGCGGGGGACAGAAAGACTCAGGAACAAAACCCACAACGGACGTGAGGGCGGAGGCAGGTCGAGCCTCGGAAGAGATGGCCATCCGCCCTCCATCAATTCTGTGTGGTCACGCTCAGGTCTGGTCACCTCACCCAGGACTATGCCAGACCGCAGCCCTGGGAGACTGCGGAACCCAATGACGGTTTTTAGTTCTTGGCTGGACAGGAAAATGATAAGACAGGTGTCCAGGAAAGTGACAACCGTCTCCTAGTCCTTCCGGGACTGATGACCCTGTCTGTGGAGGGTCTACATAACATAACATAACATAACATAACATAACATAACATAACATAACATAACATAACATTCTATCCAGAACAGAACATTCAAGATACTTTTACACCAAGAGATGGTTAAAAGAGAGAGGCCAGCTACCTACAGAAGAACCCCCGCCTAGATTATGGAATGTTATGTTACGGACTGATGACCCTGTCTGTGGACAGACCCGGTTGGTCCGTCCCAATTCCCCCTTTTTTTTTCTTTGTGTCTTGCAGCAAAGCCGCCATTCCCTGGAGATACTTTGAGGAGGGAAAAGCAGGGCTCCCGTGTCCGCGCTCCTCATTGCCGAGATTATTACAACAGCGAGCCCCCCCAGCCCCCCTACCCCCCGGTGAGATCGGCGGGCACAGGAGGGGAACGGAACTGGTCAGATTTTCCATCCTGGAGCGCCCTGCCGACGGGTTGGCAAGGGAGCACGTTAGCTGAAATGCATTAACTGAGCGTCCACTAGGTTGGGAGAAGAGGTTTGTGCGTCCAATTAAACGGCAGGCTTCCGGGGGGGAGGGAGGGCAGAAAGAAGGGGGAGGCGGGAAGACGTTGCAAGGGCCTCTTTACTCGTAATTAACTGCGAAATAAACAGCTCTCTCCTGGAACGGGGCCCCCTCCTCGCTCCCCCACCCCCACAGCCCCACAGCTCAATCAGCCCTGGGTTGCTCCGCTCCCTGTTACTTCAGATACTCAAGGGCTGGCTGTAATTAACTGTAATAACGTCCCCAGGAGCAGAGCCAGGAGGCGGCTCCGGAAGGCTGGCCAGGGCTGCTCGTGTCCCCAGCACGCCCCTCGAAGGGGTGGCTCAGATCCCAGCCTCCCGGGTGACATGGGCGACGGCGATGGGCAGAGACCCTCCGCGGTCGCTCCTGGGGGGTCCTTGATGCCTCCTGGCGCTGAGAGAGGTTCCTACTCCCCACCCCCCCTCTCTGCCCAGCTTGCCTTCCCAGGCCGGGTGGCTCTGAACCCTCAGTGCCAGTGACCCCTGAAATAAAGACGTCTTATCCACACAACGGAGCACTCTGCAGCCGTAACAAGGAACAGAAGCACGGACATGCGCTAAATCCAACGCAGGGGAGACCTGAAAACAACATGCTGAGCGAGAAGCCGAGACCAAAGGCCACGTGCTGTGGGATTCCATCATGAGAAACATCTGCACAAGGCCAGTCGGCAGAGACCGCGGACTGGAGGCAGCCAGGGGCTCGCGGAGGGGGGGGCAGGAGGGACCCGGTAACCGGGGACGCACGTGCGGTTTTATTTTGAGGCGCCGAAAATGCTTTGCAACAGTTACTGTTAAGAGGGAGGTGGTGCTCGCACACCATTGCGAAGGCACTTAAACCACCACCGACTTGTTCACTGTAGGACGGGGAATGTTATGTTATGGGGAACGCCGCCTTGATCGATAAAGTAAAATCATGAAAAGCAGCGGACAGTTTCTCGAGCGTTAGCGCGGTGGTGTCGGGTCCTGAACCCGCACTCACCCGCAACCAGCAAGCGAGGGCCCTGCTCATCACCTCTGATGAAGAAATGAGAAACTCCAGGCCCCCGGTGGACAGCAGCAGGGGAAACCGAGGAGGTGGGCGGGAAGCCCCAGGAGGCAGGCCACGCCCACGCCCACACTCTCGAGCTCTCATCCCTGCCGCACCCCCCCCCCCCCCCCTGCGGGTCCTGGAAGCCGTGGGAACCCGGAGAGTGGCTCCGGCAGGCCGCGGTGTCAAGGACACGGCCGGGTCAGAGGTGGCCACTGCGGGTGGGGCGAGAGGGAGGAGAGAGGACGCAGAAAGCGGAACCGGGACTCGGGGTTTTATTCAGCAGGCCCAGGTGCAGGGCCCAGAAAAGGGAAGAGAAATGAAGCAAGTCACAGTCAAGGGAGGGGAGGTGGCCGGGTGGGCGCAGGGAACACTGTGCCTCTCTCGGCATCGGTGCATCCGTTGTCCCTCCTCCTGACGGTCCCCGAACCTGCCCGCCCTGTAGCGACTGTAGCGACGTGCCCGTGGACCTGACTAATTTCCCAAAAGCCGCCTCACCTGTTTGAAAGCCGTGAGAGTCTGAGATGTAAAAAAAAGACCAGGAGGGGGCCTGAGAGGGGGGGCTCACATTTTCCACATAACGGGGGAGTGTCGCAAAAACAATTCGAGATGCGCCAAGTTTCCTTCCAGGCGGGGGTTCTTCTGTAGGTAGCTGGCCTCTCTCTCTTTTAACCATCTCTTGGTGTAAAAGTATCTTGAATGAATATGTCCGGGTTGGAGGAGGCTGGTGGGTGTTTCTTTTCACTTTCTCTATTACCAGGCACCCGTCATTCAAGACCCGAGTTTTTCTGGGTGTTTTTTTTTTTTGTTTTTTCTTTATGCTTCCTACACAGTCATGATGGAAACACGTGTCCCCAGGTCTCTTGACAGCCACAGTGAAAGGGATTCGGGAATCTTCACGCTCGGGGATAATCGCTAAGCTTCTTCCTCCCGTTAAGTGAAAACATATAAATCAGATGCACCCCAGAAAGCCTTCTGTGGGGGCGAGGGGTGTGCCAAATGATCAAACCGCCAGGCATTGAACAAAGGCACCGTCAACACTGTAACCCCCAGATGCAGGAGAGGGGCGTGGCCACAGGTCACAGGAACAACCTGGCTGCATTCCTGGTCACTTCTCTCTTGCTGCCTGCGTGCCTGCCAGGACCTTGGTGGGAAGCCAGGCCGGAAGGCTGGCCACCCCGTGGCAACACATATGTTACAGACCAGGTCTGGGTGTCATCCGACCCATGGTGAGATCTCTGCATTGAGGGGTGAGACACCTCACAAAGCTATGGTGTGACTTTGACACACCATGAATTTATCACTCGTTTCTCCTTTGAAAGGCAGCCTCTCGGCCCTAGTTTACTTCTTCAAACCAGCAACTGTCAGTTTGACCCCCCCCCCCCTCCCAGAAGAAGACTAAGTCCCTAATGAGTAAGACTCCCTCTACCTCTGTCTCCGCCCCCGCCCCGGGGCTGCAAAAGTTTCTTCCAGCCCACAGGACTTGCTGAAACATTTCATTAGGAAAGTAGGCACCTTCTCAGTTGCCCCCCAGAGATCCTGGGGGGTGGGGGGTGGGGGTGGGCAGAGGGTTGAGTTCCCTCCTCTGGGTCCCTGGTCCCTCTGCCTCCTGGGTGAGCCATGGGCCCCACGCTGGGCCTTTACTCCCCGGATGGTGGATCTGTCGCCTTGTGGGCAGGGGCTGGCCTCGCCTGGACCGCGGGCCCGTAGTTCTTCCCATAGAGCATCTTACTAAATAAAACCTCTGAGGAACTGATTGAAAGGTGCTCCCCACGGAGGGCGGGAATCCCAGACAGGGAGGCAGAGGCTGTGGGGGCCCTGAGCGGCCACATAAAGGTGGTTGAGCCCCCCCCCCCCCCCCGGCTTCTGGAGACAGAGGCTGTATGTATCTACTTCCTCTCTGCCCAGCTGGGGCCACGGGCATCTCAGCTCGTTCTCCGAGACCACACACACTCTGTGCTCTCTCAGCCGGCTCCCTCAGCCTTGGCACCGTCCGCATCAGAAGAAAGTTAGAAAGAACCGGCAGCCAGAACAGGAGCGTTCTGTCCGAGCAAATCCCCGGGCACAGAGAGCGCGCGGCAGCTCAGCTCCACGCCTGCTGCAGGCGAAGGCGCAGCGCACAACGGCTGTCCAAGCACCGGGTGAAAGCGGCTCCACTGTGCTGCTGAAGAAATTAAGAGACAAAAAGGGACGCGCATGATGCCGTTTGCGCACACGGTGTGGTGTGGAGGGACCCTGGAGACGCCGGTGGCAGTAGGGGAACCCATAGCAACACCCCCTGACCTGCTGCGGAAGGCTCTCTCTGAACCCGTACAAGGATTTCCTGCCTCGGCGCAGGAATATCTCAGAGTGAGAGGGCCGGCCCGCTGGGATAAAGGTACTCACGGGCTTGCAAACCAGCTCCGCCACGGGAAGGCCTGGCCCGGGTCTCTCCGCGATCCTCTCAAACCCCCTCTCCGCCAGCGCGTTGCGCGCCAGGCCCCCAGAAAGCGCTGATGCTGCGGGAGCCAAGGCCTCTCCAGAAGCCCACACGCGCCCTCCGCAGAGGCTGGCTCTATTTTTAGCAGGGGCCGAGGTGGGGGCTGGGGTGGGCTGCTATACTTCCCTTTTTATTTTTGTTCTGAGCCGAGTGTGTGGGTGACTTTCCATGGGAGGGGGGAGAGGCTGTAAAAAAAAGAGAAGGGGACCACAGGACACTCGGGGAGGGGGAACAGCAAGGCCCGAGTCGGCCTGTCCTGCTGGGCCTGTCCCACGAGACCACGGTCCCCTGACTGACCAGCGCGCATCACGAGAGGGTGGCTGGCTGGTGGGAAAGGGCGGAGCCTGGAACACCATCATGGACAGCTCGGAACCCCCAGTCTGCAGCGGAGAGCTGACTACCCGGTCCCCTGGCAGGGCAGCAGTACACCTGGAGGGCCATGGGTTCGCACAGCTCTCAGGGAGAGCGAGAGGGGGGGGGAGGAGTGTGGGTGGGTGGATGGGCACCCTGCACCCCAGGTGGTCCACGAAGATTAGCCCGGCCCCTTTCCTAGAAGCCTGACTGTCCGTCCCCTCCATTCCTGCTCAGCCGGACACCAGCTTCTCATCCTTGACTCCACGGCCCAACGCGACCATGTCAGCCTAATTCCTCTCTCTCTTTTTATTCCCTGGCTTGTATAGATCATGAAGATATTTACCGTTCCCTTTTCTAAAGAATATTTCAGCGTGATCACTAAGCTGCACGCACCGTAAGTATATCGTTCCATCTGTTTTTGAGAAGATGACACCCAGGAGGCCAGACCCCAATCAAAGAAAGGCAGCTTGGCCGTCACCCTACAAAAAAAGTTCCGTCCGGGGCCCTTTCCACCCTGCCCCATCCCCCACGGAGGCAGTCAAGACTGTGATTTCTGCTAGTTTTGCCTTTTCTCGAGCCGCAGGAAATGAACAGCAGAGCAGCCTTGGCGAGGTCTCTGTGTGGCCCGGAGCTCAGCGGCGCACGCGTCCGCGGGGCGAGGGCAGCCTGTGCCTCTTGGCTCTGAGCCCTGTTCCGTTTGTGCACGCCCGGGTTCATTTACCCGTTCACCCATCGACTGGCCATTTGGGTCCTTTCCCAAGTTCATTCATCGGGACAATTCTTGTTCAACGTCTTTGCCTGGACACGTGCCATTTCTCCTGAGTAAATACCCAGGAAGGAGACTGCTGGGCCATGTGGTCGGTGCATGCTCCACCTTGTAAGAAACGGCTCCACCGTTTTCCAAAGTGGCCTTGTCATTCTGACCCCCGCCAGGAGTGGATGAGAGGGCCTGTCCCCCCCCCGTGCATCCTTGTCTACAATGAGGCGCTCGCTAGGCTTTGTCACTTCAGGCCTTCTCTGTGCCACGTGGCGACACTGGCCTCTACTTCGCAGGCCCTGCCTCACGTGTGGCACCAGCCCCTCCCTCCACCTGGGCCTGGGCCTCTTCCCCTTTTCCACCTGCCCCTGTGTACTAAGCTCAATCGCATCCCCCCGAAACCCATATCCACCCGGGACCTCAGAATGTGACCTTATTTGGAAATAAGGTCTTTGCAGAGATACCTAAGTTAAAGTGAGGTCTTCCAGGATCATGGGGGGGCGGGGAGACCCTAAATCCAATGCCAGACACAGACACAGTCACAGAGGAGAGATGGTCAGGTGACGACAGAAGCAGCGATGGAACTATGTGGCCACAAGCCAAGGGACGTCTAGGGCGACAGAGGAAACTTCTGTTGTTTTGAGCCAATCAGTTTGTGGTAATTCGTTACAGCAGCTTCGGGAAACTCATGCCTACCCCATAATAGCTCCAACCTTGTCTCCCAGTCAAACTCCTACTAGCTCCATGCCCTCTCTCAGCAACGCCTCCTCCCCCAGGAAGCTCTCCCTGACTGCCTTCACCTCGCGTGTTCTCCTCCAGACAGGGCCCACAGCGGCTAAGAGCAGGAGGCAGCAGCCACCACTGACCAGCGGGATGACCTTAAGAAGCATGCAAACCCTCGTCAGGAAGGGGTGGGCAGGACACAGAGGTAAAACACGGTCTGGGGAAAGTGTAAGAAAAGGGACTGTCCGCAGAAGTATGGCTGGGAGCTGACGGGAACAGTGCAGTCCCCTGGGGATGCAGCGCTGGAGGGAGGGGGAGGGAGTAGGCACAGGAGCCAGCCTTCAGGAGATGGGCACAGCCACCTGGGCCACCCGGTGGGGGACTGAGTGTCCCCCTCTGCCCTCTCCCTTCTCTCCCGCAATCAGGGCTGATACAGGTCAGCCTGTGGGCACAGCGGGTGGGGTGGGTCTGTGGGCCGAGAGGGGGGTCTTCTGGCACATTCTGAGCCCTGGGATTCTCTCTCCCCTGTCAGGTAAGGACGATGACAGTGCAGCCTCTCAGGGGGGGGGGGTTGAAGAGATGGCGCCCCCAGGTAAGAGGCCAGCGCCCACACCTGCGACGGCTGGTGAGCGCTGTGTGTTCTCTGCTCAGCACGGCAGCCTCCTTCCCGAGCACAGAGAGGGTTTGGGACATCTCCTGGTCAGCGCCCGGGTTCCCGGTGCCGACAGTGTGACCTGGACTCGGACTGACACGAACAGGCTCCGGACAGGGGAGCGCCTTAGCCGTCGGCCGGCCCTGTCTGTGCATTCTCTCCTGTCAAGTTTTCACTGCGGCCACCCCGTGCCACAAAGAGGTCACTTTGCTTCCATTGATAAAGAGACCCGGAGAGAGTTAGGGGAGGAGCAGGGGCGACCCCATTAACTCCAACACCCCCACCTTCCTCTTCTTCCCCACGAAGCAAGTCGAGCCGCCCACATGCAGACAGGAGATGCAGCACCGATGATGATGTCAGAAAGCTTCAACTCGCCCTGGCCGGTTGGCTCAGCGGTAGAGCGTCGGCCTAGCGTGCGGAGGACCTGGGTTCGATTCCTGGCCAGGGCACACAGGAGAAGCACCCATTTGCTTCTCCACCCCTCCGCCGCACCTTTCTCTCTGTCTCTCTTTTCCCCTCCCGCAGCCAAGGCTCCATTGGAGCAAAGATGGCCCGGGCTCTGGGGATGGCTCCTTGGCCTCTGCCCCAGGCGCTAGAGTGGCTCTGGTCGCAACATGGCGACGCCCAGGGTGGGCAGAGCATCGCCCCCTGGTGGGCGTGCTGGGTGGATCCCGGTCGGGCGCATGCGGGAGTCTGTCTGACTGTCTCTCCCTGTTTCCAGCTTCAGAAAAATGCAAAAAAAGAAAGCTTAAACTCGCCAAAAGCTGCCCAGTCATGGGAGGGGTGGGGGTGTGTGTGTGTGTGTCAGGGGAGTGACGCCCAACCACGCCCCGGGGTCAGGAGGTGCGGGACCCACAAAGGTCCACAGTCCCGCCCAACTCCGGGGACTTGAAAACGCCAGAGAGAACGACGGTGTCCGATTTTTCCATGACCGGGTGAGCAGATACCCGCTGGGCTCGTCCAGGGGGCCACGCCGGGGACAGCCTCGCCATCCGAGGGCAGAAGGAGCCAGGAGCCGATTCTCAACGGGAGCTGCCGAGGAGAGGGGGGTCACGTGAGGCCACCGAGGGGAGGGTGCTGTGAGGTCTCTCGGAGAAGGCGGCAGTGGCTAAGTCACCCGTGAAAGGAAGTGGCATCTGAGCTTCCTGCACAAGCACCCAGTGGGGCTGGAGTCTGAGTGTGTGGGTGAAGGGTGATTGTTCTAGAATGACACGCAGACAAAAGAACACAGCCCAGCCCACGGGGGCCTGGCGACCCTGGAGATGCAACGCCCGACTGGGGGGGGGTGGGGGTTCTGGTGCGTGAGCCCCTAGACTCAGTCCTTCTAAGCCTGGGTGGGGGAGGGGGCAGTGTGGGAGGGGCTCCTTATCCGATGCTGCTCCCAGCGGGACCAGGTCTGTCCTGCTGCATACAGCCTGACCCTGCTCGGGCCTGGGCCCGCGCCCGGGCCTGGGAACGCAGGAGTCAACCACCTCCTCACCCGGCGTTATTTATCTTCGCCTTGAAACCCCAGCTCTGAACAGAGCCTGCTCTGGACTGCTGACTCAGCTGCTGGAGCCCAAACTCATAAAATCCTATTTCAAAAAGGTCCAATGATTTTATTTTCTGATCATAAATATGAAATTTAATTAGCAGCTTGCTGCTAATGAAGTCGCCGTGGAAGCCGGCCTGGGGGAGACGCAAGAGGGGGGGAGAAGGCCCACCTACAGAAAACATAAAACAGCCGGCAGCCCTGTTAACTCTTCCTTTCCCCGCCCTCCCCCCGCCCCCAGGTCCCCTGCAAAGCCTGGGCAGCGGAGGGACAGCCTCTGGCCTGGAAGGATGGATGCACGAGACCCCTCACTCAGGCAGAGAGTGGCACATGGGTCAGATGCCCCCCTTGGGTCTACGCGGAGTTCCCGGGCACCCTGGCCTGGGCAGAGGTTGGCTCTGTCTTCTCTCAACAACTGCCATTCTCCGGGGCAAGAAGTCAAGGACCAGGAAGAACCCAGAGTCTTTGCTGCTAGAAAGAGCCCAGTTATTCCGCTCGACGCCGGGGACATCAGTGGGTGAACAATGCTTCACAAAATGCCCGACACTCAACACCCCCACCTCCTGTTCCTCTAAAGACCACCCCTCTCCCCGGACTCGGTGTCTCTAAGCGAGGACTCTCTAGCCGATCTACAAATGCTCTCCCTGTAAAAGAGGACGCGTTACACCCACGGCCAGTGGGATTTTCGTGACGATGAAAAGCCGTCTCTCCAGCACGCGCCTGGCGTGGCGCCGGCGCTCAATCTGGGAAGCTTTCCGTCTTAGCATCCTTGTCTGCGTCCCAAAGGTCCAGAGCTCACTTAGCCTGAAGTGCTATTTTTGCAAAGAAACGGACTGTTCCAAGCCTTATCCAAAAAAGCTCAAGTTCAGACAGGATGGGTCATTTCCTACACGGGATCATTGGGACAATCCCAGTCCATATGGCTGGTGGCGAAGTAATGCTGTCATCACCCAGTGTCCTGTGTCACACGGAGTCCACGCAACGTGTGTGTGGATGTGTCCCTTCCACGTGCAGAGATCACGGCTCTGCACGCACCCTGCGTGTCCCCGAACGTGAGCGCCTGCTGGACCCCAGAGGGAGCCACGCCTCCTCCCCCTGGAGGCAGCGGCCTCACACGTCAAACCTCCTCTGCAGTCAAGGCACATGAGATCACATCCTTGAAAACCTTCAGTCACTAACACTGCTCGGGCACACAGACCCCAGCCCGTGCCCTCGCTTCTCGGGTGGGGTAGCTCTGGGGCACCTGTTTTGCCCACTTCCCAGAGTCTCTCTCTATAGAGTTCCGTTCCTCTTGCTCAGGGTGGCGACAGGCTCCAGAACACACACTTCTCGTTCGGCCGCCTTTCCC
The DNA here is from genome assembly GCF_036850995.1 of Saccopteryx leptura. NCBI lineage: Eukaryota > Metazoa > Chordata > Mammalia > Chiroptera > Emballonuridae > Saccopteryx > Saccopteryx leptura. Next base: position 194,322,765 of record NC_089508.1, on the reverse strand, counting down.
TCACCAGACCCGCTTCCCTGCGACCTGATTCCCCCAAATGACTTGCCTTCAAATCCTTGTCTCAGAGACGGCTTCTGGAGGGGCCCCGACAAGGGCACGGGCTGGAATGGCAGACCACGCTCTGGGCGGGCGAACGGACGTCTAATCCCAGCTCCGACGAAGGCTCCCTGGAGCTACAGCAGTCTCCCTTATTCACAGGGGAGGACACCTGGCAAGACCCCCAGGGGGTGCCTGAAACCGTGGGTAGCACTAACCCCTGTGGGTATCATGTTTTCTCCTCTGCATACAGACCCACGATCAAGTTCAATTTGTGAGCTAGGCACAGTAAGAAATGAACAATACCTCGTCAAATAGCATCACGATAAAAACAACAACAACAACATACTATATATAATAAAAGTTCCCTGGATGGCTTTGGGGCCATTATTAAGTATATAGGAAGAGTGACTTGGGCACAAGCACTGTGACACTATAACGAGCTGGTGTGGGGTGGGGAGCATACATAGTGTGGACACGCTGGACAGAGGGGTGACTCACATCCCAGGTGGGACAGAGCCGGAGGGTGTGCAAGATTTCATCATGGGCCCTGGCTGGTTGGCTCAGTGGTAGAGCGTCGGCCTGGCGTGTGGAAGTCCCGGGTTCGATTCCCAGCCAGGGCACACAGGAGAAGTGCCCATCTGCTTCTCCACCCCTCCCCCTCTCCTTCCTCTCTGTCTCTCTCTTCCCCTCCCGCAACCGAGGCTCCATTGGAGCAAAGATGGCCCGGGCGCTGGGGATGGCTCCTTGGCCTCTGCCCCGGGCGCTGGAGTGGCTCTGGTCGCAACAGAGCGACGCCCCGGAGGGGCAGAGCATTGCCCCCTGGTGGGCAGAGTGTCACCCCTGGTGGGTGTGCCGGGTGGATCCCGGTCGGGCGCATGCGGGAGTCTGTCTGTCTCTCCCCGTTTCCAGCTTCAGAAAAATACAAAAAAAAAAAAAAAAAGATTTCATCATGATCCTTAAAATGTAGGAATTGTTTATTTCTGCAACTTCCCATTAAATATATACGTTCAGACTGCCACGGAAACTGTGGAAAGTGAAAATCACAGATAAAGGGGCGGGACCGCCGGAGCTGGAGTCAAACTAAACAACAAACACAAACACAAAGCCACCCCTCCCCGTGGTAAACTAGCGCCTCAGACAGACGGACCATTTCTCCGTGAGAAGTTGTCCAGGAAGCCTAGAAGCTCCGGCAGTCCAGCCCACGTGGCGTGGGAGGGCGGGGCAAGGCCCCAGCCGCGTGCCCGGCGGGTGAGCAGGACTGGGCGAAGTGCGGCGCTGGGTCTTAGCGCAGCAGCGTGGTCACTGCGAGTCCCGGGAGGGTCAGGCGCGGCGGACAGGGCGGCTCCCACCTCCCCCTGCGCGAAAGAAAACAAGCTTCCCACGTGACAGCTCCTGGGGGCTCTCTCCCAGACCAGGGTGATGGTTTAGGCCCTGAGTGCTCAGCTTTGAACATCAAGCAAAAAAAAAAAAAAAACGGGGTTATTTTTATTTCTGAGCAGGATCAAGCTGACAGGCTCTAATTTCCCCCCAAGGACAGATCAAGAATGGAAGCTCAGATTTGGAATTGTAGAGCAGAGCTCTGCACCAGAAAAAAAATAAATAAAAATCTATGTTTAAATCCCAGTTCTCTCTTCAAGGCTACCTGTGGCCGCTTGAAAATACCCCCCAAGTTCTCTGCTGCTCCTCTCATCGGCAGGTGGGGCCTGGGGCTCCTCCCCTCGAATCTGTGCACCTACCCTCGGTCTGCAGAAGCAGGTGGCGTCTCTCGCGCCACCTCAGTGGGTGCCATCCTGGGAGGAGGCCCCTGAGCCCACGGCATCAGAGCCAAGGTCCGCTTTTGCTGAGCTCTGTCCTCATTGCTGGCCCCTGAGCCAAACAGGTGGTTGTTGTTCTAGGTCAGAAAGTTTTGGGGGTGCTTTTTTTTTTTTTTTTTTTTTTTAACGCAGCAACGCCTGACACCAACTCCGTGGCCTCGGGCAAACGCTCAACCTTTCTGGGCCTCGGTTTCCTCATCCGCGAAAAAGGAGGATTCCGAGACTTCCAGGGCACCTCTCAGTGCAAATACTCCACACGAATCCTTTTCACGTGAATAAATCTCTGTCCTGGTTTTAGCAGGAACACCCTTTCTCTGATTCACTAAAAAAAAAAAATAATCGCCTCTAGGTAGGCACAAGAACACGAGGCGTCTGTGCCTCTCAAACGCTAACCTCTGCTGTCTCCCCTGGGGACCTCGTCCAGGGCAGATTCTAATGGGGGGGGGTCAGGAGTGGGGCCCGGGACTCTGCCTTTGCCATGGGAGGCGGGCCCTCTGACAGCATTTTGAGTGGTGACAAGGTCTTGTGCCCCTTCGTCGGCCACCAACAGCGGCCATTAGCCACGGACATGACCATCGACGGGAGGTATGTCATCTAATCCTTAGGACAGATCGAGGAGGAAGGTTTCAGCATCCGTGTACTGGACCGATTCTGCAGAAGTCAGGTGACTTCTCTGAGGTCGCTGTCAGCAAGCCGCGGGGCCGGGATTTGAATCTAGGTCAGCTCACAGACACTCCCCCTCCCCACCGCCACCCTCTTTTAAACAGCAGCTGATGTGAGCGTCGCCATTTTTCCGGCTTCATCTCTCCCCTCAGTGCCTGCGGCTGGCCAGCCGGCAGCCATGAAAACCTATCGCCCCGGGAGGACAGACGCGAGGACTCAGGACAGACGTGGGGACCCGGTGCACGTCAAGAATAACAAAACAAGAGTTGAACGAAGACAGAGGTGACTTTTTCCAGGTCTCCCTATATCACCCAGCGGTGATTAATTTCCAGCTCTTTCCATGCTAATGTTTTCCTGCCTTCTGCCGGTAATAAATAACCAATACGCTTTAATACCTAGTTATTATTCATCCCTCTCAGGTATCTGGATTTTGATTCTTTGCCGCAGTTCAATCACATTGAATTTCTTTAACCGGGACAGCTCCATTAAGAGTCCCCTCCAAGGACATCCTGGCAGGGCGGTGACAGTAATGGATACGGGGTGACAACAGAGAGGAGGGAGCAGAGACACAAACTATTAGCAGCCGGTGGGGAGGAAAAGGGAAAACCACAATAAAAAAAAACAACAACACCCCCGACTGCATTTGAGTCACATCAGGGTGACGACACGACACAGAACAATAAAACCAAGAGACCTCACCGTGAGGGCTGACACACCATTTGTCACGTGCCTTCCTCGCTCGGCCCGGTTCCTCAACAGGCACGTGGAGCTGCTCTGTCACCTTCCTGACGCCGAGGGCTCCCCTACCACTGGAGGAGCGGAGAGGGGCCTGCCAACCCTCACTGTTGTCTTTCAGGAAGTTCCTTGGAGCTTTCTCCTTCTTCTTAACCTCCTCAAAGGCCAACCCCACCGGCCAGAGCTGCTTTAGAAGGACCGTTCCCTTCTGAAGCACTTGTCCTCTCTCTCGGGACCCCAGAGCTCTGGTCACCTTGCCGTGCATTCAACATACGGCCAGTCACACTGCTGTGGGCCAGCTGCGGGCTGGACCCGACAAGCTCCATTCTGCCCAGTGGCCACTCCAAGCCGGAGCATCTTTCCCTGGTCTCTGGGGGGTGGGGGTGGGGACCTTCCATCATGGTCACCTGGACTTCCATCTGTCAGCCATCTGCCTGATCAAATCTGTCCTCACCTTCCTCTGCAGGAACCACCAGGGATGTTTCTGGAAGAAGGAGCCCTTCTCCGTGGGGGCTGGTGAGGCTTCACTTCCTCGAATCCACTCCGTATCTGGGACCATTTCCAGAGTCATGTTTTTTAAATACATGAAAGAACACGCAGAGGATTATGGAGGGGCCCATTAGACTGAAATAGAGTTATCGAAAATCTTCAAGACGGCGACATTCTACTGTGAGCTTCCTCATTAACGTATCATGTAATAATATCTCGCACGGAGTCGAACGGCTCCCCTGGTTGTGAAGTAAGGCTATGCCAACAATATGTTCTGACATCTCCAACAGTGAAAATATTTGTGATTTCTGCTGGTGACAGAGTGACAAGGGCTGCTGATACGCCCGCGCGTGTCCCCTGAATCCCTAACGAAAGGAAAAGCTCAGTTTTCATTAAGCCGCCGCAAGAATGAAGATGTAATCGCTTCTATCCAAGTTCACGGGGAAGAACCCCTGCCCCCACCCCTGCCATTTCCTTGAACGACTCCAGCCTGTGCCCAGCAGGACCCCAGAGGTCAGGGACCCCATCTGTTGTGCTCTTCGCGGCGAGGGGATGCCTGGCAAGCTGCCCGGCGTGTTTGCACACGCAGGAGAATCCGTAGTGAACAAGGGACTCCCTGCACCCTCCCTCCGCACCTGTGCGCTCAGCATTTCTGGGAGTCTCCCTGAAAAAGGCTCGGAGTGCTGGGTTTTCACATTTGCCCCCCCCCCCCCCCCCAGGGGCGGATTCATTCCACCAGCGCTACACTTAGGCACTTATGTATTTTAAGGGAGATCTAACTCACACGCCCGAAACGCCACCATTTCAAGTATACAGCTCCACACATTTCCGTCCATCCCCAAGGCCGGGCCACCATCCCTGCCACCTCATTCCGCAGCATTGCCCATCACCCCCAGAGAAACCCCCTAACCCGTTAGCAGTCACGCCCCAGGCCCCCTCCCCCAGCTCCTGTGGACGGGAAGCTGATCTGCTCTCTGTCTGTACGGGTTCCTCCTTGGACAGCGCATATAAATGGAGGCACACACTATGTGGTTCTGCCCCTAGGAGACCAGAATAAAGTCTGGACACGCATCGTGTGCCGCGCATACCTTTTCGCGTACCCACCGCGTGCCGGCCCCTGTGCTCGGCGCTAAGTTTCGAGTGGCGCAGAAAATAGGTGTGACCCCCGCCTTCAGGAAGCTTCCAGCCCGGCGGGGGGGGGGGAATGGCAGCGTGAGATACAGAAGCACACGAAGGAACCTGTGTTAGGACATCGCGCCAGGAGACCTGGAGGAAGTGAACCGAGCGTTCTAATGGAGGACGGAGGACGGGAGGGGGGTATCCATCCGCCCAATGGCCACATTCAACCAGAGAGTAGGGGGAGGAGTCTCTAGGGTCAGAATTCCTCTCTAAATGTGCTTATTTAAAAAATAAATAAATAAAAGAAAAGGTGAGCTACGGAGTGAATGATACAGACCCGGGTCTTCTCAGAGCCTTCGCACACGGGTCTGCCCGAGGGAGGTACAGCACGCAGCCCTCCCCAACGTGTCCGACCGTGGGATCCCTGTTCCCTGAAGCAGCTCGCAGGACTAGCGTCCTGCGGATCATACTTCGAGAAGCACACCCGCTCGGGACACGTGCCCATCAATCCCGGAGAAGCCCGATGACCTCAGGTCCACACTAGGGCTTTCTGAGTCCGTTCAGAAAATGGGGACCTGTTAGCAGCACCGGCCCACGCTCTCTCCCAGGACAGCGCAGGTAAAAAGCACGCGGCCAAGCCTTACTCTTAGGTAAGAACACCCCCCTTCTGCCGTGGAGGACCTCCGTGAACAGGGTCTGCACCGTGGAGGACCTCCGTGAACAAGGGTCTGCACCGTGGAGGACCTCCGTGAACAGGGTCTGCACCGTGGAGGACCTCCGTGAACAGGGTCTGCACTGTGGAGGACCTCCGTGAACAGGGGTCACTGCCTGGTGACATCTGGCTTGGTGTCTGTTGAGGAGGTGTGGGAAGGACCCAGTCACTCCAGCAACCCCGTTCCCTCCCATCTTTTAGGGTGGGTGACCCCTGCTGGGGGAGGGTGGTCCCTTCATTCATTTACCTCAACTCTTGTCAGGGGGAAATTTCACAGGATGCATTTTCTGAGCCTCTCCTCAAATTACGGACAGGGAGGTGGGGTGACAGCGTGCTTGGGACGGGAGCACGTGCCACGCGGAGGCCTGGGCTTGGGTCTGGCAGGCGGATGAACCCCACCCTAACCGGCTGGGCAACTTAGGCAAGGCCCTTCCCCATCTGGAAAATCAAAATCATAACATCTTCTCCACCACCGTGGTACGTGCCCGTGTCACTATATAGAGAGCGTCGCACTCAAACGCTTCCACGTGCGAATGCAGGTGTGCGCAAAGCTTTTCACCCTCTCCCCGGGACACCACATCGGTCCCCTCCCACGAGAGGCTCACGCTCCAGCTCGGGAGGCAAACCCGTGTGCCAGGGCGATCTGGCGACCGACCGTGAGGGCAGCGCGCGCTCATCTGCGAGTAGGAACCAACCAGCCGCGCGCCCTGGTCCGAACTTCTCGCTGATTTTCTGTGATAACCTTGAGGATCAGATCATGGGATTTGGGTCGGCTGTCTTTCCTGATAGGCGAGCCCACAAGTTGTTGAACGGCGTTATCTAACGGGCAGCGACAGACAGCAGCTCCGTCTTTTAGGCACAATGAATAAATAAAGCCAGGGTGAGGTCTCCGGTGGTGAAACCAGGAGCGCCTGTCGGGGGGCCCCGTGGCATTCACCGCGTTCGGCAACGAGGTCAGCCAAGATTTAAAGGAAGTGCACTATCAGGTCTCCCAGAGCCACCGCACTGGAAGAGATCGTGAGTGTGATAAACGCACTCATCGTTATTCAAAGAGGACAGACAGGCGGGAATGTGCGGCCCAAACCACAGGTGGCATTCAATAAAAATAAAAGTAAGGTGGCTGCATTTTGCCTTAAAAAAAAAAAAAAGCATTCGAGGACAGGACGGGGGGGGGGGGGGTGGAATTGGCATAACAGAGACTTGTGGGGAAGAAAAAAAGAAAAAAACAAAAAACCTTGGGGTTTGATTAGATTGTCCAAGTGACGCAATTATGTAATGCAGGCAGTTAAAGAGCCATGTAAGGTTGTGTGAAGAAGGTAAATTGTACACAATGCAGCGCTCCCAGCCTGGTAGAATCTTTTGATAAGATTGAAAGAGAGAATCCGAAGTCCAAACGGCCACAGAAATGGACAATCCCAAGCTTGAAAGTGCTGGACACGTGAGTGACACGAGGGTGACATGTTAGAGCCCTGCCAGGGACAGGAGCAGCTGGGCTGGCTGGACCTTTGCAAACCATGGAGGATGTTTTCCCACAGGCGGAAGCTGAGACCATGGGCCGGGCGGTCAGAAACAGGACAGTATCTGAGGTGAGGGATGGGGTTGTGCAGGCAAGCTCAGGAGGGACAGGAGGCCTCTGAGCCAAGAAAAGCATCTTTCTCTACAAGAGAACTGGAATCCTCTCTCTCTCACACACACACAAGAAGGCTGCCGTGAATAGATGTAGTATGGTCGACGGGTTATAGAGAATGTCCAATGCAGATGCTGTCCACTCATCCAGACACACTGGGCATTTGACAGAAAACAACCAAATGAAAAAAAAAAAACACGCCAAACCAAACAGAACCTCCACCAGGGAAACCTTTCACGGAACCAGCAGAACAAGTCACTTGAACGTGCACCCTGAGATTTAAAACGTCGTCGTCACCCTGGCACAGAAATCAGCGGGTGGGCTGAATTCACAGAGTGAACAGAGCTGGTGGACCGAATTCCTGAGCCTGAACATCGAACTGAGGAATTCTCCCAGAATCCAGAAAATAAGGGGTCGGACAGGAGGAAAGAAAAATCAAGAGACATGGACGATGGACCCAGACGGTCCGACAGTTCTCCAACCGGCGACCCAGAAAGGAGAAAACACAAAGAATGGAGGGGAAGACCAACTCAAAAAAAAATTTCTAAGAACTGGAAAAAAAAAAAAAAAAAGACAAGAGTCATCAGCTTTCAAGGACACACACAGTGGCAGGAAGAGGAAGGTGGGAGAAGGCCACATCTGTTCCCATTGTGGGGAGGTCTCTGGGTCTCTGTCTACCAGGCTCACAGGGCAAACTCCTGTAGGCGGGCAGTGATATTCTGCCTACAAAGAAACAGACTGAGGCTGGCCAGTTGGCAATACCAGGTGAAGAAGACAATGGAGGGGAAATATCTTCACAGTTCCGAAGAAAGGAATAATTTTTTCTTTGTTTTTCTCTTTTTATTTATTCATTTTAGAGAGTAGAGAGAGAAAGAGCGAGAGAGAGAGATAGAGAGAGAAAGGGGGAGGGGGAGGAGCAGGAAGCATCAACTCCCATATGTGCCTTGACCAGACAAGTGCAGGGTTTTGAACCGGCGACCTCAGTGTTGTAGGTTGACGCTTTATCCACTGCGCCACCACAGGTCAGGCCGAAAGAAATAATTTTTAGAGTCACATTCTGTGTTCTGCTAAACAGTGACTCTAGGAAAAAGGGGGTAAAACCATATTATTTTTACCCATGCAAGGACTCAAAATGTTTATCAGGCAAGACCTATAATGAAGCCACCAGAAAACCATGTATATCATTAGCAAGGAGAGAAAAAAAAATACCCCCAGAGGGTAAAACAGGTTCTAAGAAACAATGGTACCTGCCTGCGGTGACACGCATGATGTCCTCCAAATTCATGTTGACATCCCAGCCCCCTGTAACTCAGACTGTAGGTATGTTTGAAGATAAAGTCTTTAAAGAGGTGACTAAATTAGAGTAAGGCCGTCAAAATGGGGTCTTAATAAAGAAGGAAAAGGAGATATTCCATGCAAACAGTAACCAAAGAGAGCTGGTGTGGCTACCCTCCTCTCAGACAAAATAGATTTTAAGTAAAAATTGTTATAAAACACAAAGAAGGACATTCTATATTGATAAAAGGGTCAATCAATTGATTAAATATAACAATTACAAACATATACACACCTAACAACAGAGTCCCCCCCAAGGTGTATGATGCAAAAAGAAAAGAAAAAAAGAAAAGAAAAAAGAAATCAATAGAATTAAAAGGAGAAATAACTCTACAATAACAATTGGAGACTTCTGGAGATTTCAGTAATAACCCACTTTCAATAATGAATAGAACAAGTAGGTAGAAGATCAATAAGAAACAGCGACGAGCCAACCATTACAGGAAAAAAATAGTACAAAGAAAAAAACGCCATTGAGTTTACAAAAGGCAGGAAGCTAAAAAAAAAAACCAACACAAAACACAAATAAAATGATGAGACATACAAACCACTAGGTAACTATGATGAATCAGTCCGACTGTGTCACCCACGACAACAAACATAAAAGGGTTAACAAGAAAATAGGATTTAAGGGGGGGGGGGACAGTAAAAGGGACTGAGGAGGTTTTGATGCCGTGAAGAGGAGCTATCAATCATTACCATCAATGTGTACGTGCCTGACGACATGGCTTTGAAGCCCCGTAGAGGAGGAGCTGAGAGGCGTACAAGAAGAAATGGGCAAAGTCACTGTCACTGTAAGAGACTTCAGGGAGCCCCTAAGACGGGGGACAAATTAGTATGGTCAGAGGATTAAAAGTAATTAACATGTTTGTGCTAAGGCATTCAATTTAGAAAACGCTGTTCCCAAAGACAGGGCAGACAAACTGGTTTCAAATAACGCATGGACATTTTACAGACATTCACCCTGAATTAGCCACCAGAGAGGTTTCAAGCAATCGTGACATGCAGAAGTAACCTATGGCATCTTTGCTGATAAAAATATAAAGAAATTAAAAAAAAAATTGCAAAAGAATGCCATCACCCAACGAGGTGCCGAAAAAAAGGTCAAGACGCAAATGAAAACTTATTTAAAAAGGAAAATGAGACCATAAACTGCTGAACTAGTGATAGTTCAGCAAGGCGGCTCAATCCAAGTTCAATTTCTATCTGTCTAGATATTGAGATTTGTTTTACAACAATAGGCCGCAGAGGTACAGAAACAGATAATTAGATCAGTGAACAGAAGCCTAGGACACGGCTTGACCCCGTGGAGAAAGTCAGCGCCCCAGGAGAGTGACATTCCAAACCAATGCAGAGAATGCGAGGAGCAGGGATTCAATAACGGTTGGGATCATTCGCTCACCATTTGGAGACACTAGCATTCCTCTCTGGCCCCTTGGCAAAAAATAACTTCAAGACAGATGAATGGCTTAAAAAAAAAAATTCCAAAAAGCGTCATAAGAAAGAACTTCAAAAAAATATGCTTATAATCTTGGGTGAGGAGAGGCCTTCCCAGCCGAGGCATAGTCCGCTAATACGGTTCGGGAAACCACTGATGCAGTTGAGTCCAACGTCATTAAATGGGCAACGGCGCAGCCGAGTCCGAAGTGTGAGGTACGGTCTAGGGACACATCCGCAACACAGGAAATACAGTCTAACGGGCAGAGCGTCAGTGAGGAAAGGACAAGGGACATGGTAGAGAAGGAAAGATGGACAGCGTTTGAACCCGTAGGCTGTGGAGTTTTGTGTGATCAATGACCACAGAGCAATCATTAGACTGAAGAGTAAACAAGAGCCTGGCCTGTGGGGGCTCAGTGGATGAATCAAGCCTCGACCTGGAACACTGTAGGTCGCCGGTTCAAAACCCCGGGCTTGCCTGGTCAAGGCACATACGGGAGTTGATGCTTCCTGCTTCTCCCCACTTCTCTCTCTCTCTCTCTCTCTCCTCTCTAAAATAAATAAATACCTTAAAAAAAAAAAAAGAGTAAGCAAGAAAACAGTCCCAACAAGGAGATTCCACCCAGCACCTGAGTTTCCTCAGCTGTTAAACAAGAACACGAGGTGACCCCACCTCCAAGGGTCGCTGTGGGATTGAGTCAACAGACACGAGCAGAGAGAGAGCTCTTGGAGCAGAGCCTAGAACACGGCCAACTGTTCATCATCATTGGTGACTGTTGCTATCTTGAGCGTGTTTTAGCAATCTGAGTGGCACACCTTTTTTTTTCAATCACGGTAATATAGTGTTTTGGCAAGGGTGCAGGGGAAAATGATACTCTCATCCTGTCTTGGTGAGAATAGAAATTGGTCCAGCCAATTTTGGCGGGCAATTTGGCAATAGCCATGAAGATATAATACATGTACCCTACACCTGGCAATTTCTACGTTGGGCACCTAACCTGGAGAGACAGTCGCCTCTCTCTGCACAGAATTGGAGAGGATCCTAATTGTCCATCAGTAGGGGACTGACTGCATTAAACTCGGTGCTTTTTATACCATGGATAAGCCCGAAGGGGTGGAGAACGGGGTAGAGTTTATAATAACATGGAACGAGCTCTGAGACATATTTCTAAGTGAAGCAAAAACAGTGGCAGAACAGTAAGTATTGTGTCGTGCCCCCCAACTGAAACGTATATCCCTGTAGTTACAGTCACATGCTTAGAAAGAGGTCCAGACAGAACACGCCGGACTCTCAGCCCGGGGCTCCTCAGGGGAGTGTACCTGGATCAATGACAGACTTGTAAAGAGAGGCAGTATCGCTTTGGCGACAGTCCTTGAACACGTTCAAAGAATGTTTCCATGTATAAACTTTTAGAAATAAGAATAAATAAAATCTAAAACAGACCCAAACACCAGTGGGATTTTTGGCTACCTCCTGACGGGGAGAGTACAGTATCCAGTTCATAAGAAGCCTACATGAGGGGCTCCCCTCTGCCATCGGCAGGGTCAGACAACCCTGGGCATTCTGTGTCCAGTCTGAGCCTCGTGCTTTTAGGAAAGACATCCGCAACCGAGGGCACTAGTCACTAGACACTTCCGTTTGCCTGGGACAACCCTGGGGTAATTCATTAACAGTGCTGCTCCTTACTCTCAAGAGTTTCCTGGTTTGTGTTAAATGAGGTCTAAGAAAACAAAAAAGAAGAAATTCAGGCACACATCTCCCCAAACAGGTTCTGGATTTGTATGCTGAACAAACGCTAATGAACCAAATCGAAAACCTGAATGCAGGGCGGGTGGGGGGGGGGCATACCATGTTCATGGATTTAAAAACTCAACATGGCGATGAGGTTAGGTTGTTAAACCTAGATAGATACACTTCACCCCATTCCAGTATAAATCACAGCAGGATTTTAAATAGAGAAAATCCAACTCTAAAGTTTATAGGGAAATTAGAATAGGCAAACCCATTTTGAAAACCTGATTTTGAAACTACAGTCTTGGTAGAGGGACAGACATACAGATTGAAGGAACAGAACAGAGAACCAGAAAATAAACCCAGGAAACACGGCCCATGGAATTTTTTTTTTTAGACAGACTCAAAAGCTACTTGTAGAAGAAGGACAGTCTTTTCAATAAATTGTGATAGGATAACTGGAAAAATATGCCAAAAATAATTTTAAAAAAGAACTTCTAGCCTGACCAGGTGGTGGCGCAGTGGATAGAGCGTCGGACTGGGATGTGGAAGGACCCAGGTTCAAGACCCCGAGGTCGCCAGCTTGAGCGCGGGCTCATCTGGCTTGAGCAAAGAGCTCACCAGCTTGGACCCAAGGTCACTGGCTCCAGCAGGGGGTTACTCGGTCTGCTGAAGGCCCACGGTCAAGGCACATGTGAGAAAGCAATCAATGAACAACTAAGAAGTCGCAAAGTGCAACGAGAAACTGATGATTGATGCTTCTCATCTTTCTCCGTTCCTGTCTGTCTGCCCCTGTCTATCTCTGCCTCTGTGTAAAAAAAAAAAAAAAAAAAAAAAAAAAAGAGCTTCTACATATACTTTACCCCTTGTAGAAAATTAACTCAAAATTGATTATTTATTTATTTATTTATTTATATTTTTAGACAGGAGAGAGGGGAGAGAGAGAGAAGGGGGAGGAGCAGGAAGCATCAACTCCTATATGTGCCTTGACCAGGCAAGCCCAGGGTTTTGAACCGGCAACCTCAGTGTTTTCAGGTTGATGCTTTATCCACTGCGCCACCACAGGTCAGGCTGATCATGTATTTAAAGTATAAAACACACAACTGTAAAATGCCTAGAAGAAAACAGAGAACATTTTCGGCAAACGGGTTAAACAAAGAGTTCCTAGACACCTCAAACACAGTTCGTGAAAGGAAAACGGAACCAACCGGACTTCTGGAAAATGAAGAACTTTGTTCTGCAAAGGACCCTGATAAAGAAAGGAGAAGACGCCCTGCGGGTGTGACGTGCATGTCACCTGTCTGACAAAAGAGCGGGTCTCCAGAACGTAAGAGGGACTCGAATGTGGACGTTAAGGAAACAAACAGCCCAACTGGAAAAATGAACAAAAGCCCTGAACAGACACTAGACCAAAAAGGACACTGCTCTCCCCACCTGGGGACAGGCAAAGCGAAACCGTCGTGCAATGATACCACGGCACCCGGTCGGTGCCCATAAGATAAAGCGCCCTGCCGGCTGCCGGTGCCGGAGCAGAGGTGGAACCATTGGCAGGCTCCCACCGTCGTGATAGGACGGCCAAACCGTGCCCGCGCACCGCTCTGGAAAACAGCTTTGGAAGTGTCTTATAAAATAAATACATACTTACCAGCAATGCCACCCTTAGGCACTGACCCCTCCCTCCCCAAAGAAATGAAAATGGATGTTTCCCCAAAAGCCTGCACCCTGATGTTTATGCCTAATCACCCAAATCTGGAAAGAACCCAAATGTCCACCAACGAGTGACTCTCCAGTCACGGGACATTACACCACGGATCCTGCTGAACCGTCAAAGGGACGGATCACAGATGCATGCAATGAGGTGGCCGGAACTCTGACATTATGCTGGACGGATGGCGCTCGTCTCAGGAGGCTGCGATTCAGGGTGTGAGTCCATCGACAGGACACTCTCGAAGAGAGGAAACGCGGTCTCAGGGCTCATGGGTGGGTGCCAGGGTTTGGGGTGAGGGGCGGTCTCAGGACTCATGGGTGGGTGCCAGGGTTTGGGGTGAGGGGCGGTCTCAGGACTCATGGGTGGGTGCCAGGGTTTGGGGTGAGGGGCGGTGTCAGGACTCATGGGTGGGTGCCAGGGTTTGGGGTGAGGGGCGGTCTCAGGACTCATGGGTGGGTGCCAGGGTTTGGGGTGAGGGGCGGTGTCAGGACTCATCGGTGGGTGCCAGGGTTTGGGGTGAGGGGCGGTGTCAGGATTCATGGGTGGGTGCCAGGGTTTGGGGTGAGGGGCGGTGTCAGGATTCATGGGTGGGCGCCAGGGTTTGAGGTGAGGGGCGGTGTCAGGACTCATGGGTGGGTGCCAGGGTTTGGGGGTCAGGACTCATGGTGGGTGCCAGGGTTTGGGGTGAGGGGCGGTGTCAGGATCAGGGTGGGTGCCAGGGTTTGGGGTGAGGGGCGGTGTCAGGACTCATGGGTGGGTGCCAGGGTTTGGGGTGAGGGGCGGTGTCAGGACTCATGGGTGGGTGCCAGGGTTTGGGGTGAGGGGCGGTCTCAGGGCTCATGGGTGGGCGCCAGGGTTTGGGGTGAGGGGCGGTCTCAGGGCTCATGGGTGGGTGCCAGGGTTTGGGGTGAGGGGCGGTGTCAGGACTCATGGGTGGGTGCCAGGGTTTGGGGTGAAGGGTGGTCTCAGGACTCATGGGTGGGCGCCAGGGTTTGGGGTGAGGGGCGGTGTCAGGGCTCATGGGTGGGCGCCAGGGTTTGGGGTGAAGGGTGGTCTCAGGGCTCATGGGTGGGCGCCAGGGTTTGGGGTGAAGGGTGGTCTCAGGACTCATGGGTGGGCGCCAGGGTTTGGGGTGAGGGGCGGTGTCAGGACTCATCGGTGGGTGCCAGGGTTTGGGGTGAGGGGCGGTGTCAGGACTCATGGGTGGGTGCCAGGGTTTGGGGTGAGGGGCGGTGTCAGGACTCATGGGTGGGTGCCAGGGTTTGGGGTGAGGGGTGGTCTCAGGACTCATGGGTAGGTGCCAGCGTTTGGGGTAAGGAGCGGTGTCAGGACTCACGGGTGGGTGCCAGGGTTTGGGGCAGTGTCAGGACTCATGGGTGGGTGCCAGGGTTTGGGGTGAGGGGCGGTGTCAGGACTCACGGGTGGGTGCCAGGGTTTGGGGTGAGGGGCGGTGTCAGGACTCACGGGTGGGTGCCAGGGTTTGGGGTGAGGGGCGGTGTCAGGACTCATGGGTGGGTGTCAGGGTTTGGGGTGAAGGGTGGTCTCAGGACTCGTGGGTGGGTGTCAGGGTTTGGGGTGAGGGGCGGTCTCAGGACTCGTGGGTGGGTGCCAGGGTTTGGGGTGAGGGGCGGTGTCAGGACTCATGGGTGGGTGCCAGGGTTTGGGGTGAGGGGCGGTGTCAGGACTCATGGGTGGGTGCCAGGGTTTGGGGTGAGGGGCGGTGTCAGGACTCATGGGTGGGTGCCAGGGTTTGGGGTGAGGGGCGGTGTCAGGACTCATGGGTGGGTGCCAGGGTTTGGGGTGAGGGGCGGTCTCAGGACTCATGGGTGGGTGCCAGGGTTTGGGGTGAAGGGAGGTGTCAGAACTCATCGGTCAATGCTAAAAAGGAGTAGCCCGAGGGGCGTTATTTGGGCGGATGAAGGTGTTCTGAGCCCAGACCACGGAGGCGGTCACCAGAGCCCACACATGTACCCAAGTCCACAGAACCACGGGCCAGAGGGCATCGATGTTCTGGATGTACGTGACAATGAAAAGCATCCCGGTTTGGACAGGAAGTTATACAATCACCCCGACCCACTCTCCAGGGAGCAGGCTGGTTTGGTGATGAATACGAAACCCAAACGGGGGCCGTGGAGGGAACTGGGGTCGTCAATACCGGCAACGGCTAACCTAGCTGTCGGCGTGCCCTGCGCCCGGCGTGGCCGCCCTAAGCACCTCGCAGCCGGCATCTCGGGTAAGCCTGCCCGGAAGGTGCCAACCCCACGCGCAGAAGAGGAACCGGAGCTTCGAGAAGCTGGGACATGCGCGTCCCGCCATCACAGAGCTGCTGCCGGCAGAAACCCCAAAGTCCAGAAACTGCCCCGCCAGCGACGCTGGAAACTGAGGCTAAAGTGAGGATGAAAAATGTACACACGACCGAACAAAGGGAAGAGGGAGCCGGGGAGGGAGCGGGGGGAGGCCCCCTTCCCAGACCTGACCTTCCCATGTGGGGACGGACCTCGCCTGCCTGGGCCCTTTCTCCTCCTCAGTGGCATCTGTCACACATCAGGGTCATCCGACTGTCTGGGACACCCCACCCCGGACCCTTGCACCACCGGCCAGGTGGGACTGGGTCAAAGCTCCTTCTAGCCCTACGGACCCACGAGGCCTGTCTTTTCAGTGAGGTGAAACCCACGTAACGTAAAACTAACCGTTTTCAGCATACAAGGGGCTGGCATTTCATACAGCCGCCACGGAGCACCATCACCTTTACCTGGATCCAAACTTCCGCTTGGCGGTCAACGTCCTCCCGCAGCCCTGGGCACCCCCTGGTCTGCTCTCTGTCTCTCTGGACGCACCTGTTCTGGAAGCTTCATGTCAATGGAACGTGGTCCGCTGGGCGGGTTCTCCCCCTGAGCACCGTGGTTTCCTCCCTGAAGCCTGCCAGCCCCTCCTTCCTCTTTATGGCCAAATAATCCACAGCCCGCTGTCTGGACTTGACCGCGCTTGGCTCAGCCATTCACCTGCTTGTGAGTGTTCGGGTTAACTCCGCCTTTCAGCTGCCGCGAGCACCACGGTTGTGCGCGCTTGTGTCCAGGAGCGCCCTGAACACCGGGGGTTTCAATTCTTTCGCGTCCTGACCGAGAAGCGGCGTTGCTGGCCGCGGGGGTGACTCCAGGTGTCACCCTCTGACGACCCGCCAAGCTGTCGGCCACAGCGGCTGTCGCGTTGGGCGTTCCCGCCGTGACGTCTCTCGTGACAAAGTGCAGCCGAGATTCAGAGGGGAGGCAGCCAGAGAGGGGTCGTGAGGCTGGCGGGGGGGGGACCACAGCAGCACGGGTGGGCGCGGCACCAGAGGCGGGGAGGGCAGCCAGGCACCTCAGGGCGGACCGTGGGAGCCCCGCGGTGGGGGCAGGCTGCCCGGCGGAGCACAGGTGTGAAGCTGGAGGGGTCTGACGTGATTGGCAGCGTGGGGTCCCCTTAGCAGAGGTTGGCCTCAGGCAGGAGCCCCGATTCCCGACACCTGTGCCCTTCTGCCTCTAAGTGGATAACGGGAAACCTGAGGTAAGAGACAGACAGGGTGGGGGGGAGGGGAGGGGAAGGGCAGGGGCCTCGTGATGAGGTCATTCTTCTGTCCTGACCCCTCAGCCGCAGAGGCAAGGTGCCCAGAGATTCTGCCCGTCTGCTTCCAACTGTCACGAAAGACGCGTGCCAGGCGGAGAAGATGCCAAAGCGGACTCCCCATGCCGCCGAGGTGAGAGGCCAGCCAGCTCCGGCCGCTTCTCTCTCTGACTTGACAACAAACTCCGGAAGCTCCCTCACTGGATCGAGCTCAGCACCACGCCCACTGAAGCACTCCATCAAGAGGGAAGGATGGAGGCCCTGGCCGGTTGGCTCGGTGGTAGAGCGTCGGCCCAGCGTGTGGAAGTCCTGGGTTCGATTTCCGACCAGGACACGCAGGAGAGGCGCCCATCTGCTTCTCCACCCCTCCCCCTCTCCTTCCTCTCTGTCTCTCTCTTTCCCTCCCGCAGCCAAGGCTCCGCTGGAGCAAAGTTGGCCCCAGGCGCTGAGGACAGCTCTGTGGCCTCTGCCTCAGGCGCTAGAATGGCTCTGGCTGCAACGGAGCAACGCCCTAGATGGGCAGAGCATCAACACCTGGTGGGCATGCTGGGCACATGCGGGAGTCTGTCTGACTGCCTCCCTGCTTCTCACTTCGGAAAAATATAAAAAAAAAAAAAAAAAAGAGGGAAGGACGGAGAGGAGGAGTGGGGGTTGCACGATGCTTTGCAGCCCACCCCCAGCTCCTGGACCTCAGGGCTGCGGGGGCTGCAGAGACCTCTGCTGAGCCCCTGGAGCCTGCCTGCAGCCAGCTGCAATGCTGGGTAGACTTTACTGTATGTGAATTATACTTTAATGCAGTTGATTTAAAAGGAAAAAAAAATAATCCATTCTAGATGAATTATAGATCTAAATGTGAGAGATGAAACAATAAAGCTTTTTAAAAGGAAACACAAACCTTGGGGTAGGCCTATCTTTCTTAAACAAGACTCACAAAAAAGAGTTAACCATAAGAAAAATAAACCTAACATAAATGGTCTACATGAAGATGAAAACATGTGGCCTGGCCAGGCAGTGGCACAGTGGATGGAGAGTAATTGGGGGTGCGGAGGACCCAGGTTCGGGGCCCCAAGATCACCGGCTTGAGCAAGGGATCACTCACTCTGCTGTAGCCCTCCAGTCAAGGCACATATGAGAAAGCAATCGATGAACAATTAAGGAGCCACAACAAAGAATTAAGGCTTCTCATCTCTCTCCCTTCCTATCTGTCTGTCCCTGTCTGTCCCTCTCTCTGACTCTCTCTGTGTCTCTGTAAAAAAACAAAACACAACAACAAAAAAATGTGTTCATCAGCAGACTCTCTTAAGAAAGTGCAAAGGCAAACCATAAACTGGAGAAAAGTGTCTGGAATACAATTATGGCAAAGGAACTCCTGCCTTCCAAATATAAAGAGCTGCTACAATTCAATAAGAAAACGACAACCCAAGAGAAAAACAGGCAAACCACTCGAACAGACACTTCACAAAGCAGATCCCAAATGGCCCATAAACACGCAAAAAGGCGCACTACTTTAGTCATAGGCGAAATGCAAATTTAAACCTCAAAATGATGTGTTTTGACTGCACACCCACCTGAGTGGCTAACATGAAGAGACAGACAATACCGGGCGTGAGCAGAGACATGGAGCACCCGGAACCCTCATCTACGACGGACGGGGGTGTAAATGCAATAAAGTCCTTGGAACACCGTTCGGCAGAGTTTGGCAGACATGAATGAAAGCATGCTCTAAGCCAGGGGTCCCCAAACTACGGCCTGTTGGCCGCATGCGGCCCCTTGAGGCCATTTATCCAGCCCCCGCCGCACTTCTGGAAGGGGCACCTCTTTCATTGGTGGTCAGTGAGAGGATGCATCCTGTGCTCCTGGAGTCCTGTATGTGGCAGCATCGCTCACGTACAGTACTACTTCTGGTGACGCGGGATGCACACGTCACGGCTCTGGAAGCACGTCATATCACTTGTTATGGCTAGCAGTGACAAATATAGGACCGGACATTGACCATCTCATTAGCCAAAAGCAAGCCCATAGTTCCCATTGAAATACTGGTCAGTTTGTTGATTTAAATTTACTTGTTCTTTATTTTAAATATTGTATTTGTTCCCGTTTTGTTTTTTTACTTTAAAATAAGATATGTGCAGTGTGCATAGGGACTTGTTCATAGTTTTTTTTTATAGTCTGGCCCTCCAACGGTCTGAGGGACAGTGAACTGGCCCCCTGTGAAAAAAGTTTGGGGACCCCTGCTCTAAGCCATCCGTCGTTGTATAAATAAAATGTACAATGTGCATAAGACAGACTTCCTGTCCATAAAAGTATGAGAGGATGACCACTACACACAACAATGGAGGATTGGTCAGGTTGTCAGGACAACAACACAGGGCGCGCCCACTTTGATCGGCATTTTCAGCGAACAACCAGTCATTTTTAACGACGTGAATGCCCCACGTCCTATTTGGGACATCCTTCTACCCAAAGTGGATATTGCGTTAAAAGTCATTAACTGTGATGGGTTAATCGCTATCATCGTTTTAAGCGGCCATGTTATGTTTCTTGACCCGAGAGCAGGTGGCACTGTGAAAACCCTCTGAGCTTCCCACCTGGGACTTGTGTGTGTGTCTCTCGTGCATGTCACACTCTCATGTGAAGTTTATTTAAAATAAACAGCGCTAGCCTGGCCCGGGTCCCGTTGGGGGAGCGCCCTGCCTCTTGCCTCGGGCCTCCCATCTGCTCTCTTCGCCGTCGTCTCTGAGCTCTTGACCCCGCACATCCACCCTGGCGGGCGGCTCAGAACCGCCCTCAGAACCAGCGACTGACCCTCGTCCACAGGACAGCCTCTGCCTTCCTGGTGGCCTGTCCTCCTGTCCCGGCATCTTCAGGATGTTTTCCGAGCACAGACACTCACCACACGGCCAAGGCGCGGCCCCACGCTCTTCTCTGCCGGCCGGATTCCCCAGCCTCATTCCAGCTGCCGGACTCCGGGGTGGGGTGGGGGGTCCTCACGGCTCCCTCGGGCAAACCCGCGTGCTCCCGGCTCTCAGACGGGGCCTTCCTGTACGCTGCCTTTATTACACACGCTTTACCTTGCCCCCGACTATCTCCTCCCCGGACTGGAGGCTTGTGGGGGTGGGGGTGGCAGTGGTTCATCTTTTTACCCCCAGCTCCTAGCGGCGTGCCCGTGTCGGACAGCCCCCCGGGGACGTGTAGAGCAGGGGTCCCCAAACTACGGCCCACGGGCCACATGCGGCCCCCTGAGGCCATTTATCCGGCCCCCGCTGCACTTCCGGAAGGGGCACCTCTTTCATTGGTGGTCAGTGAGAGGAGTATAGTTCCCATTGAAATACTGGTCAGCTTGTTGATTTAAATTTACTTGTTCTTTATTTTAAATATTGTATTTGTTCCCATTTTGTTTTCTTACTTTAAAATAAGATATGTACAGTGTGCATAAGGATTTGTTCATAGTTTTTTTATAGTCTGGCCCTCCAATGGTCTGAGGGACAGTGAACTGGCCCCCTGTGTAAAAAGTTTGGGGACCCCTGGTGTAGAGGAATGAGTTTCATGGTAATAACGGAGCAGGAATGGGGTTTCATGTCGGGGGGTCAGACGAAGAAATACAAGCGGACACTTGGCAGATGGTTCACGCCGGATTTTAGATTTGGAGGGGGATCCTCCAGAAATTGCTCTAGGTCACCCTGCTAATGAGCGAGCAGCCCACGCCTGGGTCACCACCACGCGTGTGCACTCACCACGTGTCTCCCCCTCCAGCGGCGTGCTTGCCGCACGGGCAGGGCACCCTGTAGGTGGTAGCTAGCTTAATTTCCTGTGAGAGGGGTGCTGTGACCCCTGCTTCGCAGATGATGATGAGAGAGAGAGAGAAAGAGAAAGAGAGAGAGGAGTGGAGAAGCTCAATGGCTTGTCCACGCTCATGACACGCATTCTTCTGTGAGTGAGACCAGGTGTTGAATCACTGAAAATGCCCACGGAACAGGAAAGGCGAACGGGGGACATGTTGGGGCGCACTTGTCAGCAGGCAGCCTTTCTGGCCCCTCTCAGATCAGTCTCCGTGGGCAGCCGCCCCCTCTCCCGTGGAAGGGCCTGTCTGGAAGGAGCAGCGCCCCCAGGCCCCGAAACACAGCGCTCAGCTCTGTCCAGAGCCTCTCAAATCCTGCCCGAGATTTTCAGGTCTTAAGCAAAACAAAACTCTGATTCACCGTTTCCAGTCCTACAGGAAACGCAAGTCCTTTATTTTTCTGCCACTAAAAAAAAAAAAAAAAAAAAAAAAAAAAAAAAAAAAAGAAACCAAACAAAAAAACCAACCCTTGACGTCTTAGAAGAGTTTTGAATGCTTCTCATTTCAGACCGTACCAAACATTGCTCACGACAAAGGCCCGGAGTAGAAGACGGGAGATGAGACGTGTTGCAATAAAACGCTTTCTCTGATAAGTGCCCGAGCGATGAATCCCAGCCTCCCCAGCTTGGCGTACACCGCTCGGCGGGAAGAGATGCCCCCAAAGCTCTGCTTACACCGAGTCGAGTCGTACCAGGACCGATGGCTCACCGGGGCCTCCGGGAGAAGTTCACACCTAGAGGAGGCTGCCCAGGGAGACTCCGTCTGGGGCGCCTGCAGGAAGCGCAGGGCCTCGCCTGCCGCTCAGGGTGGAAGAAGGGAGACTTGTGGAGGGAGGCGCGGGCACTTGTTTTTCATCAGGTCACAAAAGGAGAGGGATTCTGGAGACCTCCACCGGACCCCCCTGGCCCCCCCACCCCCCGCCCGCCATCATGCAGGCCACGGGCCCACGGCTGCCTGCTCCAGATATTAACAAGAAAGGCATGTGGCACCCGCTGCTCTCAACGCCCCCCTCTGGGGGACTCACTCAACTCGGGAAATCGGGGTGATCAGGCCGATTCCCAAAAGGGAGGCGTAAATTTACTGCGGGGAGATTTCCCCCCTCCCTTTGTGCAGAAGCGTCCCCGAGTGCCGGGCCCGTGGGCAAGGCTGCAAGGTGCCCACCGCTGACAGGCTGGGAGGTCCTGGAGAAAACACCAGGCTTTCCCTCTGCCCCTTGCGGGGGGGGGGGGGGGGGTTGTTAAGACAATGCACCTCACACTAGCACCCAGGGTAATCCCCTTCCTCACTGTCACCAGGGAAACCCAGGTGCCATTGTCTTGCCAGGGGGAGGGCCAACTGAAAGGGACCCTGGTGCCCAGCCCTGTAAGATGGTTCGGAGGAAGGCATGACTAACAGGAATTCATGACTAGGGAGGTCAACGAATAACAATACACCCCCCACACTTCTCTGACATTCTGTTCTTTCCAAAGCCGTTTTTCACCCACGACTTTCCTCTCTGCTCCCCGGAGCGAGCGCTCTTGTGTGGTGGGAAGCCGGGACCTAGTTCATTCGCCATCTTGCTCGTGAAGAAACAAGGCCCCGGGGACAGAGATCTGCTCAAGGTCACGGCGCAATCCTGGGAGTGTTCACGCTGCAAGGAAGGGTTCTTTGGTCATGAAGAGCAAGGGAGGAGATGAGTAATCGGGGGGAGGGAGGAGGGGGGGCACTCGGCTTCAATTTTCAGTTTCACACCCACAGCAGACACGAGCCATGGATCACGGGCCCTCGGCACAGAGCCCGGGCCCTTCCGCAGCACGCCGTCTCTGCTCGCCTGCCATCTGCCATGTGCCCTGGCGCCTAACACTTCACATGTGAGGAAGAGGAGCTCAGAGGGGAGAGGGGGCTCGGCCATGGCGTACGCGCCCCCCCACCCCCACCCCGTCTGCAGGTCTCTATGGAAAGACAGCACTGACAGCCCCCGAGAACGGCGTACTCTCTCCTGACTGAGCTGGAGCAGGTGGGCGCTCTCTGCTGAGCTTGGCAACACGTTCCTACTCCTCAGTGAGGAATCCAGGAACTGACCCCAGGGTGGAAGCCTAGAACCTGGCAGGATGGAGGAGAGGATGCGGGAAGGGGGGGCGGGGGGGAAGGGAGAGGCGAGAAGTCTGGTTCTGGATCTCCGGCACGTCCGGTGGATGCACTGAGACAGGCTATTCAAGGCTCGGGTTCACGTGGGGAATCAGGCAGGGGATCGACACGCGGTGTGGAAGCCTAGAACCTGGCAGGATGGAGGAGAGGATGCGGGGGGGGGGAAGGGAGAGGTGAGAAGTCTGGTTCTGGATCTACGGCACGTCCGGTGGATGCACTGAGACAGGCTATTCAAGTCATGGGTTCACGCGGGGAATCACGCAGGGGATCGACACGCGGTGTGGAAGCCTAGAACCTGGCAGGATGGAGGAGAGGATGCGGGGGGGGGCGGGGTGAAGGGAGAGGTGAGAAGTCTGGTTCTGGATCTACGGCACGTCCGGTGGATGCACTGAGACAGGCTATTCAAGTCCTGGGTTCACGCGGGGAATCTGGCAGGGGATCGACATGTGGGGTTGGGGGGGCAGGGGGGCGGGGGGTGTCCCGAGCATCGGGATGACTCTCAGATCAGGGAGACCCACTGACAATGTCACCTGGGAAGGAGAGAAGACAGAGAAGGGGCCCAAAGCGCTTCGGCCTTGGAAGTCCGGGACATGTAGGAATCGGAAAAGAGAAACTAGGGAGGAGTGTCATAGACGTGAGAAAAAACACAGAGGGCCCCAGGGCCGCACGGACACCAGGTGCCAGTAGGAGGGGACTAACGGTGTCCCATGACGCTGTGGGGTCAGCCTGTGAGGACGGAGCGTGGACCACTGGACTCGGCCGTGAAGGGCATCCCGCCGGGAACAGGGAGTGTAGACAACGCTTGCAAAGAGATCTGCTGGACAGTCTGAGCGGGCTGAACCGTGTCTCCCCGAGGCCACACGTGGAAGCCCTAGCCCCAGCCTCTCAGAAGGTGACTGTCGCTGCACGGTCAAGTCTTGACTTCCTCGCTGCGTCCCCGGGAACAACTCTCTGCTTCTGCTCCCGTCCGTCCGAGGTCTCCCAACCAGGAGCCTTCGAGAGAACACCCCCCCCCCGCCCCCGCTCCTCCCTAAGCAAGCCGCCTTCTTCGGGGACCTCAAGCCTCCTCAGACTTAGAACCCCCGTGTCTCCAGGGCCCAGCGGAAGAACCTCCCCTAAGAGTGTGGGAAGACATGCTTTATCGACGATGGAGGAGAACTCCCACTAGGAAGGGGGGAACTCTCCACGCCCCTCCATCTTTCACCCACGAGCAGGGATGACCTCGGCGGGCGGGGGGGGGGGGGTCCGCGCCCCAGGCCCAACGGAAGTGAACGAGGCGGTTTTCAAAAAGCATCTGAGGACTGAGGACGGAAAGGCTCAGAGAGATAAGTGCGAGGTATCACCATGGTTCAACTGAATGTTTCCTCCTGAACCCGACGGGACTTGAATCCTTTTTTAAAAAAAAGTGGGGAGGACGTGTCTGCTTAAAAAACTTCAATGGATCACACAGTCCTTACTCAGAGGCAGGGCTCACGTTGATAAAAGGCGGTTTTACTTCAGACCAACACTCATCCGCTGAAATAACCATTTACTAAACCCTCAGATAACGCTGGCTCAGGGATTCTGTTTGCTTTCGGATTAAAAAAAAAAAAAATGGGTCACAGCCACCAAGACTCCCACAACAGCGTTTCGCCGCGGCTTTATCAAAATAGCCCCAAACTGCGAACAACACCGACGCTTTCCAAGGGTAGAGAGGATAAATAAATTGTGGTGAATTCGTACAATGCGATGCGATGCGGGGATGAGCCCACCCCCCCCCCCAAGACTGCTACACACAACACGAAAGATACTCCAGCTGGAGACGAGAGAGTAACACACGTGTGATTCCGTTTGTGTGAGGCTCAGGGACGGGGGGGGGGGGGGGAGCAACCGGGAAGGGGTGTGAGGACCCCTCCTCCCCCGGACATGCAGAATTTGGGGGTGTACCGTGGGCTGTATCTCGATGTAAGAAAATCCTTTTCTGAACCAATCCAGCTTTATTTTTCAACAGGAGCGTGAGGCCCGGGGATTCCTCTTATCGGGACATGGGCTGGAATCAGAAGTTATTACACCGGAAAACTTGTCCTTCGAGTGGGAACTAGGGAAGCTAGCTAGACCTGGGCCTGGCAGAGGAAGGACGGGAGGTGCGCGCACCCACCCCCGGCCACTCCGTTCTTAACCTTGCTTTTCCTGCTCGTTTCTGACGCGTAAAGATAGCAGACACGCAGGGTAAAAACACACAAAGAGGAGGAGGCACAGTACACACTCAAATTCTTCCTTTTTTTTTTTTCTGAAGTGAGAAGCGGGGAGGCAGTCAGACAGACTCCTGCGTGCGCCCGACTGGGATCCACTGGCATGCTCACCAGGGGGCAATGCTCTGCTCATCTGGGGCGTTGCTCTGTTGTGACCAGAGCCATTCTAGCGCCTGAGGTGGAGGACATGGAGCCATCCTCAGCGCCCGGGCCAACTTTGCTCCAATGGTGCCTCGGCTGTGGGAGGGGAAGAGAGAGACAGAGAGGAAGGAGAGGGGGAGGGGTGGAGAAGCAGATGGGCGCTTCTCCTGTGTGCCCTGGCTGGGAATCAAACCTGAGGACTTCCACATGCTGGGCTGACACTCTACCACTGAGCCAACTGGCCAGGGCTAAATTCTTCCCTATTGACCAGACTGCGGAGTTTCATTTCCCAGATGTCCAACTAGGCATCTCCTATGTGCTGGTGTTTCCTTATAGAAACCCCCATATACTATAGATCGATCCTGGGTCCCCGTCACATCCATGGCCTCCCCAAGTTCCACTGTACGGACGGACCTGGCCGGTCAGGAGTATTCGTGTGGTTTCAAGCGTTTTCCGGTAATAAACAACCGGACGATGAACATCGGTACGCCACCGAGATGAACAAGCCCCGCTTGCGCCCTAATTTCTTAAGAGTGGAATTCCTGGGCCCCCCAGGGGCGTATTCATTTATCGTGGGGGTACATACACATCGTCAGATCGATGCTCGAGAGACGGCCTGCGTCCCCTCTCCTCCGCCAATATTCGGTTTTTATCAAACTCTCTGATCTTTGGCCGGTATGACAGGTAAAAAGAGGTGAGCGTCTGGTGCCTGACTTCCTGCCCAGGTATTGAACTAGAAATGAACCGTGTTGCTTGGTGTGTTCACGGTGCCTTCTTCATATCCATGAGGCATCTTGTCTTTGGTCAGAATTCCTTGACTCTGACGTCGGCAAGCTACGGTCCAGGGGACCCTCGTCCTGCCCGCTGCCTGTTTTCTGTCTCCGGCCAAGTCCGGCCACCCCGTTTGTCTGCGGCCGCTTCTAACAGCACAAGCCAGGAGGGGAAGAGAACGAGGATGTCACAGGGGTGTCCCTGGGGGAAGCCTGACCCCGGGACCAGAGCAGGGAGGAGAGAGCCAGTGCCGGAGGAGGAGCAGAACTGGTGTTACCCTCGCCAAGGGCCATCGACACCCATTCCACACACTTGGACGGTGACCATTGTCATCTCAGAACCCTGAGCAAATCACAGCCAGAAAGATTCCCCTCCCCTCCCCCTTCCCACTGAAGGAAAATCATCACTCCACTGAGACCACGGACCCAGAGGAGGAGCCGCTCAGGGAGAGGTCAGGGGGCGCCCCACACGCCGTGTTCTCCTGGTGCGTGCGGCGTGGCACACGGGGGGGACCCGCCCGTGTAAGTCTTCCTCAGCAGGGAAGCGGTTTGAAGGGACTTCCTCGGAAGTTGAGCTTCTTCCTTTTCTTTCCGCTTCCGTCTTTAAATCACTCCGCGTGTTTTCCAGCACGACCGGGTAACAACAGCGTAGCCCCGGCGGCGGCGTGCGTCGACTTCCTTCAACCGTCGCCATCGCCCCCGGAGGACTGGGATCGCCGACCGACCGGGGAAAACGAGGTGACTGACTGAGCCCGACCGCGACCAGCCGGTGTGGGAAGGCCGCACCCTCCGGCCCCCTGGCTGGACCTCACGGTCGGTCGGACCTCTTATCCTCCCCAGATCTCGGGAATGACAGTAGAGGTGAGAGTGTGTCACAGCTCATGTTTCCTCATTTTATGCTTGGGTGTAACTGTCAAGCCTGAAAATAATCAATGTGAACACCCCGGGTGCTCTGGGGAGACACGGCTCTCCGAGAGCTGAAGGGGGCCGTGGGCCCGTCCAAGGTCACGGGATGAGCACAGACAGACGAGCAGGGGCGACTTGCACCCACGGCTGCGGGACACGGCGTGACGCGCCTTTAACGCTCCCCGCGGCCTCAGACCTCCAAGGTGGAGCCCAGCCCTCCTATTGGCCGGCTACCCTTAATCTGACTTTATTATTATTATTTTTTTAAAAAAACAACAACACAAGTTTCAACGATCGAATTGTGCAAAAGCACAGCAGTCAGGCTGTGTCAGAGTGGTTACCTGGGAGTGCCGGCCCAGAGGGGACTTCAGCCCCATCCTCGTTACCAAGAGGCACTGGGTGCCTGTGAGCACAGGGGCTGGGAGGCCGTTTCCAGGCTGACTTTAGGGGGCAGGGGTCCCCAGCGTCGGACGCTCCTTTTCATCCTGATCATCTGAACATCAGGACCCACGCTGGCCTTTTCACGCAGAAGGTGGTCCCAGGAGCTGCCATCACAGGGGCACCTTCGTGTTCCACATCCCGCCACCCTGAGACACCACCATCCTTCAGTTCTGGGAGGCAAGTCTGGCTTCAGAAGTGGGGGGGGGGGGGCAAACACAACGTAGGGAAGTGAGGGGGGGGGGTCAGGAGGCCGCCCCGCCAGCACCGTGTCAGCCTGGAATCTTCTACAAACACCCGAGTCCCACCGTCTCTCCGCTGGTCTCTCGCCATCCTCTCTCTCTCTTCCCGTAATTCTTTCCCATCCGGTGTGCGTTTGAGCCACAGGCTAGTCATGGGGCACGCAGCCTGTCAGGGGCGGCCTGGTTAGGGACGCCTGGGTCTCATGCCCCTGCTGGGGGGGTCCCCCACTGCGTCCGGTACAGTGCCACCTAGAGGTGGCCCGCGGATGGACTCCAACGAGGGCCCTCGTCTTGAGGAGACTTTGGTTCACGGGCCGTTTTAAAAGATCACGAAAAGGAGGAACGGGCGAACACAAGGTGCTCTTCCCGACCGCAGGGCACACTGTTCAGGCCGTAAGAAGGAAGGGGGTTCTGACGCCTGCGACAACCCCGAAGCCCCCATGCACAGTGAAACGAGCCAGACGCAAAGGGACGCACGTGCTGTAAGATCTCACGCATCTGAGGGACCCCGAGCGGTCAGCCACATGGACAGGAAGTAGGAGGGTGGCGGCCAGGGAACGGTGGACGCCGGCGGGAGCTGAGTGTTTCACAGGGACAGAGTCTCAGGTTTGGGACGATGAGAAGTTGTGGATGGTGGTGACGGTTGTTCAACGGCGTGAGTGTGCTTTAATGCCCCTGAGCCGGACACACGTACACGGTGGTTAAGACGCTCACTTTCATGTCATGTGTATTCGACCACAATTTTTAAAAGTCACGCCGAGGATGATCCCGTGCAAGACTGCTGGGACTGGGGGGCTCCCAGGCTTTTGCTGTGGACACGGGTGCTAATAAAATCTACGTAGGTCCAAACCAGTTTGCTGGGGTGACCGGCGGGGGTGCCAGGCTCCCCCCTGCGCTCAGGTCACCCCAGGACCACCACCCCCCACCCCACCCCACTCAGAAGCATCCCTTCACAGCTGCTGTGGGGTGGGGAGACTAGGGGAGACACTGAGGGACGCAGAGATCCAGGGAGAGGGCTGAGGGCAGAAGCTCAGCTCCGTTGTTCCCACCCTCACGGTCACCCCGCATACGGACGGACGGACGGAACTCCCAGCGCACATCAGGCCCAGAGCAGGCACTCGCTAACTGGCCGGTGACTGACCGGTGCGTTTCTCCTTTCTGGAAGGTCTGGTAGTACCTTCAGGAGTCATAAATGTCGGGAGAAATTTTTTTTAACCACAAATCAGAGGCTTTGAGAGAAGGCCAGGCACACACAGGTCAGTTTGGTCCGAGACCAAGTTTGTGCAGGAGGGTCCTCAGCTGACAAGGCCGCGTGATGGAAGCTCCCAGCTTAGACAGACCTGTTCCCAGGGGGCGGGCCCAGCTGCTCCCCGAGGGAGGGGCTCCCCTCCCCCTCTCTGCATACTGACCCTTTAGGGATCTTTGCTGGACCCTGACAGCCTTGGGCAGTGTCCTGGGGGAGGTGACTCCAGGCCTTTCCAGTCTGGACAGTGTCCTGGGGGAGGTGACTCCAGACCTAAGGCCACCAGCACCTCCTCTACATACTGGCTTTGTTGGGGACCTCGGTCGCCCCTGCTGCGGCCTTCCATCAACTCCCTGTGGGAGGAGCTGTCCTTTCCTCCCTCCCCAGCCCCGGGCCGGGCCGGCTGGGGGCCCCTAGCTCTCAGGAGCCTCTGAGTCAGGCCTGGCTGTGGTCTGGAAACTTCCTGTCCTTTCAGGTGTTAGAAAAGGTTCTCTTCCTCCCTGCGGGGCAGGTGCACGGAGCGGAGCCCTTCCCGGGCCTCTGCCGCCACCGGGCGCACGGCGTTCACCCCCTTTCCTCTGGGAGGGGCAGGGCAACTTTGCCAGATGGAGACGCTCAGAGAAGCTCAGAGACGAGCACGGAGGAGACACAGGGAGGTGGAAGGGGGAAGGCAGGAAAGTTTGGAAGGGGAGAGACGGAGATAGAGGGGAAAAGGGGAGGAAGAAACAGCAAGCGAGGGATGAGGCCCCAGCACCGCGGATGGAGCAGTCAGCTCTGCCCCCTCCCTGTCCAATGCCCCTCAGAGCGGAGTCACCCCCGGGCACCCCCACGCCGTGGGCCCCTGTCCATTCGCCTCTCCATCCCCCCACCCCAGCCGCCCCCCACACCACGATCGTGCTCTTTCTCCCTAGTGCGTCCCCCCACTCCCACTCCCATTCCGGTCCCGGCTCCCCCACCCCCGCGCGGCCGCCACCGCCGGCCGCCGCCGCGCCTACCTGGGGCGCTCATGCTCCGCCAGCCGCGGGGCGCTTCCTCCGCGCAGTCCGCCCGGCCCTCGGTCCGCGGCCCTCAGAGTCCAGCAGCCGCCCGGGGCGGAGGGGCAGCGCACCGCGCACCTCGCACCTCGGGGCAGCAGTCCGGAGACCCGGGAAGGCAGCAGAGAGAGACAAGGAGAGAAAGTGTGTCACAGACCGGGAGGGGCGGGGGAGGGAAATGCAAAACCCGACAGGAAATGAGACGAAAAAAAAATGCAAAAGGTTAGAGAGAAAGAGATAAGGAAGAGGGGGGAGGGGCGGAGCTTGGGTCCAAGGCCTTGGGAGGAGGGCCGTAATGAGTGGGGGTGGTCGGGGTGGGCCCTGGGGTTGGTGGGCCCAGGAGACTCAGGTAGGTAGGCCCTAGGGGGCCAGGCCACATGCTCCAAGTTGGGGGAGAGGGGACTCCAGCCTGGGGCCATCAGACCCCACCCAGCTCTGAGCACCTGCCAGACAGGACGGGATGCCCCCTTCCCACGGGGGGGTAGGGGGGCGAGGGGCATCCTACGCGATGGTGGTAAGCAATGAATCCTGCAGACTTGGACACCCCGGGCCTCTTCCCTGCCTCAGCCTCTGTTCTGGAAGATTCTTGTGGGCCGGCCTGGGGTCGGCATGCCTCCAACGGCTTCTTGCACTCTTCCCGGAAACTTTGTGGTGACCGACCACAGTGCGCCTTCCTCAGCCACGGCCTCCCGAGGCCTCCCGGGCCAGGACACCGGCTCCCTCCCAGATGCTCTCTCGGAGTGCAGGTGGCTAGACCTGTCAGGGAAACTGTGATTTCTGCCTGTTGTCCTGTTAATACTTTAGGCCCCAAAAGCTATGACAGTTCACAAATACCATACGGGTGGCAAGGTCCAGAGTGCTTACCCGAATTAACTTTAAAAATCTGGACGAACCAGCACCAGAGAATCATGGGTTCTGGTCTTCCTACTGCTGGTCAAGCTCTCCTGCTCCTCTGCCTCAGTTCACCACTCTCTTCTCTCCCTTCACATGCCCTCTGCCAGCTAGAGAACATACCTCCCATTCCCCGTTTTTAGGTTCACTGAGCAAAGCCCCCTTTGAGCTCCTGCTGGGAAAACCCTTCTGCAAATGGCCAAGCAGGATGAGCAACCGCTCCGTGGACCCGGCGCGGCAGAATGGGAAGTCTCGGCAGTTTCAAGCGCGGCTGAACCGATGCACACGGGCCGGTGAGCAGGGAGGACACGAGTTTGCTTTCTGCAAAAGCCTGTTCGCAGATGTCACCAAGAACCACCAAGAGAGAAAGGTCCTAAAATAAACGCCAAGGCCCGTCACCTCCTGCAAGTCCTCAGTGCCCCCGGAGGCTTTACCAGGACCAGGGAGGGAGGTACCGTGCTCTCTGGGAAGCCTTTCCTGCAGGCAGTGTGGTTTTGAGAGAGTGGGGTGTGTGTGTGTGTGTGTGTGTGTGTGTGTGTGTGTGTGTGTGTGTGACAGATAGGGACAAACAGACAGGAAGAGAGAGAGATGAGAAGCCATCATTTTTTTTTTTTTTTGTATTTTTCTGAAGCTGGAAACGGGGAGAGACAGTCAGACAGACTCCCGCATGCACCCGACCGGGATCCACCTGGCACGCCCACCAGGGGTGACGCTCTGCCCACCAGGGGTGACGCTCTGCCTCCGGGGCGTCGCTCTGCCGCGACCAGAGCCACTCTAGCGCCTGGGGCAGAGGCCAAGGAGCCATCCCCAGCGCCCGGGCCATATTTGCTCCAATGGAGCCTCAGCTGCGGGAGGGGAAGAGAGAGACAGAGAGGAAGGAGGGGGGGGGGTTGTAGAAGCAAATGGGTGCTTCTCCTATGTGCCCTGGCCGGGAATCGAACCCGGGTCCCCCGCGCGCCAGGCCGAAGCTCTACCGCTGAGCCAACCGGCCAGGGCCAAAGCCATCATTTCTTCATTGCGGCTCCTTAGTTGTTCATTGATTGCTTTCTCATATGTGCCTCGACCCAGAGGGCTACAGCAGACCGAGTGACCCCTTGCTCAAGCCAGTGACCTTGGGCTCAAGCTGGTGAGCCTTGCTCAAACCAGATGAGCCCGCGCTCAAGCTGGCGACCTCGGGGTCTCGAACCTGGGTCCTCTGTGTCCCAGTCCAACGCTCCATCCACTCACTGCCCCACCGCCTGGTCAAGTGCGGGTGGTGTGGTTTTTAAAGGAGAACTCTAGTTTCCTTCATGCAGGTGGGGTTGGGGTGTCATGCCTTAAATCATCAGCAAAACTGACAACAGGGAGAAGATACATTACAGTTCAGCCTACAGCTCCTGCTGAACGCTTGAGGAATTTTCACGAAGCAAACACACCCAGTGTGAAACCACACCCTGCCTCAAAAAATAAACAGAGCTAGCTCTGTACCCCAGAATTCCCTCGTGCGCCCCCTTCTCGTGATGCCCCATCCAGGACGACCGCGTCCTGACCTCTAACAGCGCCCAGCAGTTTCGCCCGATCTGTCTGTCTGTCGTCCATAAACAACCTTACGTAAACGGAGCCACAGAGCGGTTCTCTTTGGGGGTCTGGCTTCTCTCTCTCAACAGTCTGATTTTGAGGTGCAGCGCTGGGTCACACGCAGCTGAGCGCAGTTCACTGAAGGCAGGTCTCTTCCTTCCCAGACTATTTCAACACCCAGAAGAGTTAGGGGGATTGTATAGGGAACACCCGTGTATCCATCCCATGGATGACGCTACAACAAACATGTGAGCAGCCCCAGGACCCCACCACACGCACAGTTCGCGGTCAACTTAAACACAGGGAGTTACAGGAACTAAAACTGTTCGGATCTCCCCCTGGGTTTTACCATTCAGGGCCCCCCTTCCCAATCCCCACTGCTGGGGGGAAAAAAAATGACTGATTTTTATCATGAAAGACTTGACATGAACATAGACATCGTCCGGCATAGAAGGACATCCTGTGAGGAGCACATGCACCCTGGTCACTCCTTTCCTCGCTCACCTCCTTAGGAATGACCGCGGCTGACCAAGTAAGACTTTTATTTTTTTATTTTTTTTATCATGAATGTGCCCATGTACCCCTGGTCGGCTCCCTGACAGCCATATGATTATGAGGATAAACAACTGATACTCCACACAGATCCAAGGAGACCCCCTCCTCATAGGACATTTAACAGAGGGGCAGCCTATAGATCTCTCTCTCTGCCTGGCCCTCGAAACAGTGCCCCCTGAACTATCTGCCGTATTGAAAGCCATCGCCTAAACCCCTCACCTTTAAGAATCTTTTTTTCTAATCTATGATGGGCTGACGATACTTTTCTAAAATATCAGTAGTAAAAGATAAAAGATAGTCATATAAAAGTGAATTACGAGACAACGGAATTTTCATAAAAGAGACTCGAGAGTCAAGCCTGGTTCCCGTGGCGACGTCAAAAATGCTACACGAGTTACTAAATGCTCTTATCCCATGGGGGGGGGGGCCGGTGTCGGAAGGATGCGGGCCCACGGGCCTGGCTTTGTGGGGTGCTGTCTGGGAGTTCCGGGCGACCTGCCCAGGTTGCCACGTCTGCTCTGAGACCCCAGCCTGTCAGCCGGGGGCCTCGGCACACGGGGGCAGAAACCGGGAGCTTGGAAGAGCATCAACAGAGAACAACCAGGTCCCGTGAGTGGAGAGGGGGATGGGAATGCTGGGAAGGGAATGGATGGTAAGAATCCCCTTCCCCCTCCCCCGAAAGAATCCCCTAAACAGTGTCTTTGAAGTGATTCGAACAGAAGTCACCTCCCCGGAACAAGAAGAACATCGCTAGGAAGCGGGCTGCCTGAAGAAGGGAACGGTTCATGGAGGTCCCACATGTGATCACCAAGCTAATATTAGTAGAATGAATAAATAAATAAGGTTCGACGGAAGGGCCGGAAGAGGAAGTCTGTCCCCTGTTATCTCCCGGGCTGAAAAGCCGACGTGAAGTCAAACCC
Organism: Saccopteryx leptura; assembly: GCF_036850995.1. Classification (NCBI taxonomy): domain Eukaryota; kingdom Metazoa; phylum Chordata; class Mammalia; order Chiroptera; family Emballonuridae; genus Saccopteryx; species Saccopteryx leptura. The sequence continues at coordinate 194,288,862 of NC_089508.1, read as the reverse complement.
CCCCCTGAAGAGAGACGGAAAGCGTGAGAGAAGAGTCGAGACAGAAGCGGTCAGTTCGGAAAGACCGCCGTCCATCGAGGAATCGCCCCGGGCAGGAACAGAGAACCCGGGAGGAGGAATTCATCATGAAAGATGAATGAACGGTGTTTTGTCAGGGCCAAAGAGTGACGACGTGGTTCTCCGTAATGGGAGGGCCCCCGGGAGAACCGACGTGACGAAGAGTGTCACCGGATGGCGTCCAGGGCTCTCGGCGGCCAGCCTGGGCTGTCCCCCTGGCAAGGACAGAGTGACGGGATCCCGCCAACGCTCTCGGCGGAAAATGGACTTGGAACGTCGAGTTCTGCATTCAGCCAAGTTCTCGACCAGGTGCAACAGCAAAATGAATTTATCCCTAGAGGTCCCGGGACTTTGGGACACGGATTTCCCAGGCCCATGTCGAGAAAACCATTCCGTGGTGGAGCGTCGGCCTGGCGTATAGAGGTCCCGGGTTCGATTCCCGGCCAGGGCACACAGGAGAAGTGCCCATCTGCTTCTCCACCCCTCCCCCTCTCCTTCCTCTCTGTCTCTCTCTTTCCCTCCCGCAGCCGAGGCTCCATTGGAGCAAAGATGGCCCGGGCGCTGGGGATGGCTCCTTGGCCTCTGCCCCAGGTGCTAGAGTGGCTCTGGTCGCAGCAGAGCGACGCCCCGGAGGGGCAGAGCATCGCCCCCTGGTGGGCAGAGCGTCGCCCCCTGGTGGGCGTGCCGGGTGGATCCTGGTCGGGCGCACGCGGGAGTCTGTCTGACTGTCTCTCCCCGTTTCCAGCTTCAGAAAAATACAAAAAAAGAAAGAAAGAAAGAAAGAAAACCATTCCCTGAGAAGGAATAACCAACCCCACGAAAAAAACAACCTAAGGAGGAGGACGATGTGGGAGCCAAGAAGGAGTGAAACAGGCCGGGGAACATGAAGAAGGAACCGTGACCGGCCGTGCAGAAGGCCCAGGAGAGAATCAGCCTGCGTCCAGCAGAGATGCCCACTGCCCAGGGAACGGGAAGGAACTGTGACGTGTCTGGGTTGGGACAAAGTTGCATACCAGATCGACCTAAAAAAAAAAAAAAAAGTCTTACTTGGTCAGCCGCGGTCATTCCTAAGGAGGTGAGCAAGGAAAGGAGTGACCAGGGCCAACACGGGTGCGTGTGCTCCTCACTGGATGTCCTTCTATGCCGGACGATGTCTATGTTCATGTCAAGTCTTTCATGATAAAAATCAGTCTTTTTTTTTTTCCCCCCCAGCAGTGGGGATTGAGAAGGGGACCCTGAGTGGTAAAACCCAGGGAGAGATCCAACCAGTTCCTGTAACTCCCTGTGTTCAAGCTGACCACGAACTGTGCGTGTGGCGGGGTCCTGGGGCTGCTCACAGCACCGGACATGTGGTCAGAGAAAACCTCTATTCTATCTGTAAGTAATCCTGTCTTCCCTCTGGGTCCCTCCTCCGTGTTAATAGGACCAATACCATCTTTTAGCTCCCTCTGGCTTCAAATGCAACCCAACCCGGTAGTTCAGGGGTCCTTTCAGGCGTTCTAGAATAAAAAGGTTTGGCCTCTCCTGTGGCGGCCCCTCGCTGTGCTCCCCCCCCCCAAGATGCGCTGGAAAGGGAAGAAGAGGGGTGACTTGCAGGACCTGCAGAGCCACGAGGAACAGGGGGGCCCCAAGCCTTCACCTCTGGCTCCTCGGGGTTCTAGGGCAACGTCTTGTATTCAGGCCTGGTGGCCGCCCACACCCTGCTGGAGACACGGGTGACCCCTCGTTCTCTCTTGGTGTGGGTCAGTATCCGCCACAGTCTTACCCATCAGGAGGGCGGCCTGCAGTCTCATCTCTGCGGTGGGGTCACCCTGTCTGCCACAGCAGGCTCTCGATCTCTGTCCATGTCACCGGGGGGACCCAGGACCAGCTTAGAAAAGGCTCTGGCTCAGGCCTCTCTGCAGGACCTGCGGGTAGGACGCAGTTTCTGCAGGGAAAGCCCCCCACTCAGGTCTGGAGCTCTCGGCACCCTCCCTCTGTCCCCTCCGCCCCACTGTTGGGAGGCCTCCAGGAGGAGCCCCATCGCTCTCCGCCTGCTGCCGCCGTGTGGGGCGCCAAGATGGGAAAGAGGTGTCTGCCGATGGGGCCGGGACTCCTGGGTAGAGGGGGGAAAGAGAAGCAGGGACCCGGCTGGAGTCTGGAGCCACCGTGGCACCGGAAGAAGCTGCTCTGAGCTGGTCAGCAGGGAGGGCTGCCTGGGGGAGGTGTGCAGAACGAAGCTTCTCTCCGGAGGGGTCCACCCTGAGCTGGCATCTGAGACAGAGAAGGACGTCAAGGGCAGCAGGTCCCTGTCGCAGCAGCAGGACCGGATGGGGGGCTCATGATGTCAGTCCTGTTTGCTATGGCCACCTTCTCACTGTTGTTCCCCGGTAGGCCCCGCTATCTCTACCAACGCTTGGTATACATTGTATACATTGTTGGTATACATTGTATACCAACGCTTCCCGGCTTCAATCTCCCCCCACCCACACCCTCCATCCCACCTCCCCGAACAATTTCAGCTATAGACAGCGGCTTCAGAGTCCCAGCAAAAAAATCAGAAAGGGGGGTGGTGGTTGGGGGGGGGAGCGGCTGTTTCCACCTAGATCGGGCCACACAGCGCTGTGCTGGGAGACGTTTCTGTATGGCAGAGAGAGCAAATGGAATGAGAGAGGGCGCCCAGGGGAGCCTGTGGTTCTGTCTCTTAAATGACCCCTCCTCTGTTCCCCTCCCCCGCCCCCCCCACCTGCCCCTCCAGAGAGCAATCTCATCCTGTCGGCTGCCTTCAACTCCGAGAAAAATCATTCCTTATCAGCGGAACAGTCACACGCTTGGGACAGCGAAAAAGGCATTTCACAAACTATTGATCTGAGAATTAATATATTGCTTCCCTCCCGCCCCCTCCCCCGACGCCACACCTCGCTGCCATTGTATACATTACCACCCCCCCCCCCCCCGAAATAGCATCAAGAGCCAAACACAACCTTTCCGGCCCTCGATTATGCTTTACGCACTTTCTGCTCTTACGCCCGCAGTGACTGCCGTCTCTGCCCCCTCCAGCTCGCTGCTCTTCATTTCAGATCGTTTCCGCGCCACCTCCCTACGCCCAGGAGGTTCCCGGGCGGGGCACCAGGGCGCCTGCCTCTCCCCACACCAATAAAATAAAAACAACAACGACCCACAGACAGGGTCTATTTGCTCCTCTGTATGCTGAACACCTTAAATGACCCTTGACTTTCTTTCTTTTTCTTACCCCCCCCTTTTTTTTTTTTTTTTTTAAATTCTTGCAAGAAAGCCTGGCTTACATCCAAGAGGAAAAATGTTCCCATCTGTAGGCTGGAAATATACATTCAACAGTTTTCAATTGCTCAAGTTATGAAATATGATCATGGCTGGTTTATACATCTCAGGGGAGGGAAAGGAACCTTAGAATTCACTCCACCACCAGCGTGAGGACGGAGGGAGAGGCATTTCTGCACAAGGCGGGCTGATGCTGCAGGGAGCGGAGGGTTTCCGGGCTACGCCCAGGGGCGGGGGGCTCACGAGGGGCCCTCCAGGAGCCATGTTGTGCGGCGGGCAGATGTCGAGAAAAGGCAGAACCGGCCGGTTTGCTGCAGACCCGCGGCGCTCTGCCCCCTTCTGCCTTTCCGAGGGGGCTGGGTGACAGCCTGCGACACTGGACCACCGTTTTCTGTCAGTTAATCAACATTAGGGTAATTGGCACATTACATCCATTTTACAGCGCTTGGGGCTGTCCATAAATAATGAGCGGTGGCGGTAATGACCGGAGTCTGGGCGGGCGGTGGCGGGGAGCTCGTAATGGATGCTTTGTTTGTCTACGGGAACTGTGTGACCGGCCTGGAATTGGATGAGTGCTCTGGGTCACCTGAGGCCAGAAAGGGGCTCCGTGGCCACCTCCGCCTTCCCCTCCTCTCCTCCGCACAGAACTTCAAGGTGGCTCGATATTTGCTTTTGCCCCCCCCCCACCCCCACTGTTTTAAAATGGAAAATATTCAGCTCTGCTTATCAAACCCCTCCCACCTGCCTACTGCGTCCCCCCCACCCCCCTTCCCCTTTGTTTTAGCAAAAGCCACTGGAAACACCCAGGGCCTATGAACGGCTCTGAGTGATGTCTGCGTGCAGCACACAGTGTTTGATCAGGCAAGTCAGGGCTCATTAGAAATACAACGTCGTCGCTTATGGAATTAGCCACCTTCAACACTGTCGTCGACACGCCCGCTGCTTCTCAAACCGCTGCCGTAGAGAGTAGTCAGGGCTTTCACCAGGTGTCATTCCTCGAGAGGTGTCTGCCTCGCCCGCTTCTGTCCATTTGCCCGAGGTCCAGCTGGGCACGGCCCTCCCAAGACCACCAGGGCCAGTGGAGAAAGCAAGCCCCCCCACCACCACGGATGGGGAACACGCCTGTACCTCCCTGTCGGGCGGACGTCAGAAGCGTGGCAGCGATGCTATGACCCACCGACCGTGGACGGAGAAGTATCATATGCGCGTTTCCGAGTCGGCACCGACTTAACCCTTTTGGCGGAAGCCTTCCGATAGTTTACAGGCTACAAAGTGAAGTGCACGGTCATCTCCTTTGAACTGAACCAGGCGTCGAGGGGTTTTTTGTGTTTTTTTTTTGGCAGATTTGTGTTTCTGATCTTTGAGTTTCTCAATTCAAGGGCTGGGCCCGTCTGAAGTGTGCGCGTAAAAAAACGGCTGAGCTGAGCGTGTAAGCCCAAGGAGACACTAGACAGTGACAAGGAAGGAGGGAGCGAGCAGGAGGCCTGGGGAAGCCCGACGGGGAGGCTCGAAGAAAGAGAGAATGACTGGAAGCAGGAGCAGGCACCGATCACATCAGATCTCATCAGACAGAGGCAAAGGCTGCCAACGACCCCAAAAGGTTCAGTACTCTTCAGCCCAAAGCGCCGAGGCCGACAGAAACACACCAAATAAATATGTGAAATACAGTGCCCCTCCTCACCCCCATCTATCATGGGCGAGGGGGGAGGGTTAGGTTCCATAGCCCCTCACGACAGGCGAAAATCCGCAAAGTGGCGACCTGATATTTATTTGATTATTTATATATCTGTTAAGGCTTTCTATTTTTTTTATATGGCTTTCCATATTTCTTTAGGCAAGAGAATGCTTATTTTACTGCAAGAATAACAAAATAATAAATATATAAAACTATCTATAGATACCGCCAAATCCTGCGATACAGCAAAAACAAAAAATCCGCGATGCAAAATTAGAGAGATACAATGTTAAAATCCGCGATGGAGGGCGACCGTGAAAAGCGAGCCGCGATATGGCGAGGGACGTCTTGTACGGTTGGGGTTGACATGTGCTCACCCATGTGAGCACTTCCAACAGTGGACACACGGAGAGCAAAACCAGACAGGCAGACAACCACACACACACACACACACACACACACTGTGCCAACGCTATACTCCACCTAGGCACCTGTATTTATTTTTCCAGCTCTGGGGCTGCTGAGATTACACTAGGATGTGGACTGGCTCATACAATGTTAAAATACTTGATCAGACACATAAACTGTAGCAATGTTTCATTAAAAACCAGTACGATCCGTTGGGACTGCATACGTTACATACAGTTAGTGTCTGGAAGGTGTGGCATTTCAGCCCTCGCTGACCGGTCAACATGTCACACCACCAGCCGTAACCCCAAGCCTCGTTGACAAGCTGGGGCAGACCATTGGAACAACCGCCTCTACGTTTTGAAATTATTTTCAGTTATAATTGTGTAAGGATCAGTAACAAATGATTATTTGTTTTTTGTTTTTTTTTTTTTTTTTTTTTTTAAAAAAAGGATCAGTTACAAAAAAGAATGAATTTCAATTTTAAAGACACTCCAAGGCGGAAAAAGTTTCCGCATATGAACTAAAATGTGTACTTACCAAACAAAACTATCTCAGCTTACGATTTGCCTTCTGTTCCACCGTTTTAAGATTTAAACATAAATAAAACTCCCCAACGGTCACAAAAATGGCAGAAACGAGGCCATTCAGGTTCCGTTCGGTTCTCCGTAATCGCCGCGCCGTTACCGTTGAGTGTTTGGACTCGACTGTTTAGAGACGGGAGCACGGAAGTGCCACAGGGCTTGGAGACAAGAACCAGCCTGCAATGAGATCAAACAATTCCCAACTTTTAGGAACTGTTTTGTTGTTGTTGTTTTTTTTCTCAAATAGCTTTACTGAGCTGTAAGTTACGTACCATAAAGTTCAGCTATTTAAAAGTGTGCGATTCAATGGTTTTTAGTACATCGACAGAGTTGTGTAATCACACGGTCGCCTAATTCAGAAACATTTTCACCAACCCCCTCAAACAAACCTTGCGCCCATGGGGAGCACACCCCTACCCCCATCGGCCCGTCCCCCGCGCCCCCACACCTAGCCAACCTCTCTCATCTACTCTCTGTCTCTGCGGATTTGTCTGTTCTAAACATCGGCTGTAAATGGGAACATCCCGAGGAAGTTTTGTATCCGGCTCCTTCCGCACAGCAAAATGTCTTCAGGGTTCACCCATGTTGTGTCCGCAGTCTGTTTATTGCCAAGTACTATTTTCTTTTCTAAATGTACATTTTGTTTGTCTTTTTAACAGTTGACGGACATGGGGACAGTTTCCATCTGCAGCTGCCCCATTTTCCGTCCCCACTCTCAGGGTGAGAGGGCTCCAGTCTCTCCATTTCTTCGCCAACACTTGTTATTGTCTTTTTTTAATTATTATTATTAGAGTCATCCTGACGGGTGTAAAGTGGTATCTCGTCGTGGTTTTGATTTGCCTTTACCTGACGACTAATGATGTTGAGCACCTTTTGATGTGTTTGTTGGCCATTTGTATTATCTTCTCTGGAGAAATGTCTATTCAAATCCTTTCCTCATTTAAAAAACGTGTTTTTTTTTTTGAGTTGTAAGAGTTCCTTCTATATTCATGATATGAGTTTCTTATCAGATTTATGATTTGTAAATATTTTCTCCCATTTTTTTTTTCTTTTCTGAAGCTGGAAACAGGGAGAGACAGTCAGACAGACTCCCGCATGCACCCGACCGGGATCCACCTGGCACGCCCACCAGGGGCGATGCTCTGCCCACCAGGGGGTGATGCTCTGCCCCTCCGGGGCGTCGCTCTGTCGCAACCAGAGCCACTCTAGCGCCTGGGGCAGAGGCCAAGGAGCCATCCCCAGCGCCCGGGCCATCTTTGCTCCAATGGAGCCTTGGCTGCGGGAGGGGAAGAGAGAGACAGAGAGGAAGGAGGGGGGGATGGAGAAGCAAATGGGCGCCTCTCCTGTGTGCCCTGGTTGGGAATCGAACCCGGGTCCCCCGCACGCCAGGCCGACGCTCTACCACTGAGCCAACTGGCCAGGGCCTTTTCTCCCATTTTGTGGGTTGTTTTTTCAATATCCTGATGGTATGGTTTACAGCACAAACATTTTAATTTTGACATCGTCGGATTAATTCTTTTTTTCTTTTGTCATTGACTAAGCCAAGGTCACAAATGTTTACTTCCACCTCTTCTAGGAGTGTTATAACTTTAGCCCTTACACTTAGGTCTCTGATCCACTTTGATGTAATAATTGCTTATGGTGTGAAGTCCGGGTCTCAAATCAGTTTTTGGCATGTGGCTATCCATTTATCCCAGAACCATAACTGAAAAAGACTATTTTCTCTCTTTATTGAATGGTCTTGGCCCCTTTGTCAAAAATCAATTGACCATTGATAAGGGTTTATTTTTGGATCCTCCATTTTATTCCATTATCGGTATGTCTACCCTTATGCTAATATCACACTATTTTGATTACAAAAGCTTTGTTTTGAAATCTGGAGGTATGAGTTATTGTACTCTTTTCTTCAGTTTCAAGATTGTCTCGTCTCTTCTGATCTCTATATTTTTGTGACAGAGACAGAGAGAGAGAAACAGAGAGAAGGACAGATAGGGACAGACATACAGGAAAGGAGAGAGATGAGAAGCATCAATTCTTTGTTGCAGCTCCTTAGTTGTTCATTGATTGCTTTCTCATATGTGCCTTGACCCAGAGGGCTACAGCAGACCAAGTGACCCCTTGCTCGAGCCAGTGACCTTGGGCTCAAGCTGGTGAGCTTTGCTCAAACCAGATGTTCCCTCACTCAAGCCGGCGACCTCGGGGGTTTTTTTTTGTTTGTTTTTTTTTTCATTTTTCTGAAGCTGGAAACAGGGAGAGACAGTCAGACAGACTCCCGCATGCGCCCGACCGGGATCCACCCGGCATGCCCACCATGGGCGATGCTCTGCCCACCAGGGGGCGATGCCCTGCCCATCCTGGGCGTCGCCATGTTGCGACCAGAGCCACTCCAGCGCCTGGGGCAGAGGCCACAGAGCCATCCCCAGCGCCCGGGCCATCTTTGCTCCAATGGAGCCTTGGCTGCGGGAGGGGACGAGAGAGACAGAGAGGAAAGCACGGCGGAGGGGTGGAGAAGCAAATGGGCGCTTCTCCTGTGTGCCCTGGCCGGGAATCGAACCCGGGTCCTCCGCACGCTAGGCCGACGCTCTACCGCTGAGCCAACCGGCCAGGGCGACCTCGGGGTTTTGAACCTGGGTCCTCCACATCCCAGTCCAATGTTCTATCCACTGCGCCACCGCCTGGTCGGGTGTCTTGTCTCTTCTGAGCCCCTTGAGTTTCTATCCAAAATTTAAGCGTCAGCTTGTCAATTTCTGTGAAAAAGCCAGAGGAGATTTTGATAGGAATTGTGTTGAATATTTAAATCAATTTAAGGAGTATGAACTTGGGGGGGATGTTTTCCCATTTTATTTAGATTTTTAAAAAAATTTCTTTTAATGATGCTTGATAGTTTTCAGTTAAGTCTTTACTTCTTTTGTGAACTGTATTCCTAAGTATTTTATTTCTTTGGATGCTGTTGTAAATGAATAGTCTTCTTGATTGTTTTTTGTTTATTTCGACTGTATAGAAATACAATTGGTTTGTGCGTCTTGACCTTATACCTCTCAATCTTGCTGAATTGGGTTAGTTTGAATGTTTTTTTTTTAGTGAATTCCTTGGGATTTGCTATGTACAAGATTATCTTCTGCAAATAGAGGTAGTTTGGCTTTTTAAAAAATTATTTCCAATTTGGATGCTGTTTCTTTCCTTTTCTTGTCTAATTGCCTTGGCCACATCCTCACGCAGACATGCCAAGGTAGGCATCCTTACCTTGTTCCCATGGGAACTTACTCCTCAAAGGAGCGTGTTGTGTCGCTGAGTGGGTTGGTGTCGGGGACAGACTGGAGAACTGAATGAACTCTCAGGGAGGATACAATATTTCTTAATGTCCAAGGAATAAAACAATGTGCTAATCTGAGGCTCCCATATCTATTATTAAAACCCAACAGTAAGCACAGCAGTTCTTTAGCCCTTAGACCAACCACAGATGCTTTTTAGGAGAGGAGTTTATCACCAGCATTGTGTAGAATTGCTGGTCCCCTGAGATCATAGAAACAGACTGACCTTTAGTTAGTTCTCCACAGACTGTGTGCCCACGACTTGCCCGCACTGGGCGGGGTGGGGGTGGGGGCAGAGGGCTCCCACGGCCCCAGTTTTGGTGTGCTAATGCCCTCTCCACTTCCTGGCACCTTCCGATTACTACTTTGACAAAGAACTTTCTGGCCCTGGCCGGTTGGCTCAGTGGTAGAGCGTCGGCCTGGCGTGCAGGGGTCCCGGGTTCGATTCCCGGCCAGGGCACACAGGAGAAGCGCCCATCTGCTTCTCCACCCCTCCCCCTCTCCTTCCTCTCTGTCTCTTTCTTCCCCTCCCACAGCCTAGGCTCCATTGGAGCAAAGATGGCCCGGGTGTTGAGGATGGCTCCTTGGCCTCTGCCCCAGGCGCTAGAGTGGCTCTGGTCGCAACAGAGCAACGCCCCGGAGGGGCAGAGCATCGCCCCCTGGTGGGCAGAGCATCGCCCCCTGGTGGGTGTGCCGGGTGGATCCCGGTTGGGCGCATGCGGGAGTCTGTCTGACTGTCTCTCCCCGTTTCCAGCTTCAGAAAAATACAAAAAAAAAAAAAAAAAAAAAAAAAGAACTTTCTCTGATGTACACACTTCATCATTCAGGGACATATGGGCAGTGCCTAACCTCCCTCCCTGTGCACAGAAGACCCGTCACACACGCCAGCGGAGCCCCCTGAGCTGGGTGGGAGGGGGGTCACACCGCTGGTACTCTCTGCTTCATCTCAACACAGAGGTGACACCCAGACAACAGTGTTACAGGGGCTGCAGTATGGCGTCCGCGAACCCTGGGGTGAGCAAAGCCACGTGAGAATGACGCGCTCGGCTCTTGAGCGTCCCGTGACCCGGGCCCTCCGCGGCGGCGGTGGCGGCGGCGGCGGCGGAGGCGGACCCTTTGGTCTCTGTTCTGTAAAGAGGGATCATGGTTTGGTCTGATCTGACCTGCTGTCACCACCGCGGCCCCGCCCCCCTTTCTCTGCCCAGCTCAGAGTGGAAAGTTCTGCTACCCTGGTTTCGTTACCCAGCAGCTTTGGGAAGGAGTATTTGAATAAAGAGAGGGAGTGGAAAAGAATCTGCTTTTAGTAGATTCCTGCCTTCGAGGGGTTCACATCCTTGGCATGGTCAAAAAATATATATTTATAAAGGTATTTCCTTTTCTTTCATGGGGATTTGGGGGGAAACGGAGAGGGGGTGGTTTCTGAACATGAATCTACCACTTGAGATCAGCTCTTCCCCGGCAAACAGAGAGCCTTGTTTTGAGGGAAGAGGAGCCTGCTCTTGAAGGAGCTGTCAGCGCCCCACTCAGGCCCACCCCCACCCCCCATAATCACCACCTTGGGGTACAAAGGCCCCATCACTGTCTCCCCCGGAGGCAGCTCTCAGCTGAGAACGGGTGGACTTGGAGGGCTGCTCAGCTGTCCAGCTGGGGTATTTGGAGGTACGCCCTGCCTGTCTCCCGGAGGTCCCGAGAGGCCCAGTTCCAGCCGCCCACCGTGGAACTGTTCACCAGCAGCCCTTTCCTGGGGGCCTTCCCTGTCCGCCCCAGTCCCTCCCTCCCCTACTGGGAGTTCTGAGACCACCCCGTCCCTCTTATAAATGGCTTGCCCTTGAATCTTGGTCCCCGGATCTTCTCCTGGAGTCCCCAACTCAAGACAGAAGGACAGGGGGTCTAAGAGAGGGTCTCTGAGGAATCCCAGAGAGGTCAGGACCACCTCCGTTTTATTTTCCTGAGAGTTGATCAGTTATGATACCCGGGGGAGGGGGGAGGGTCAGCACACGACAGCCCGTGAACCAGATCCAACCTGCAGTCTGTTCTGTCCCGTCTGTGAGCTGAGAATTGTTTATACTTTTTTTTTTTACTTTGTTTCATTTTGTGAGGATGTCAAACTTCACTCAAGTTCTTCCCCCTCGAGAGGAAGATGGGCAACAGGGGAATTCGTTCACGCCGGACGACCTCGCGGGGGTTTGATGCACGGACAGATGGTGAAAGGAGCCCCGTCAGGTTCTGCTGAACACCCGTCACCTCACATAGTTACACGTTCTCGTTTTTTCCCCTCCTGGTGAAGAGAACCGATAAGATCTCTCAGCAACTTTCATGTGTACAATATGGTATTTTTACACCTCCAGTTTTTCAAAGTCCCCACAACTCTCTTCACATGTGACAACATGCAAAAATAGTTACAAAACTGCACGTTTAAAAAAATATAAGCCTGGAGGGAAGGGGGGAGGGTGTGGTGGGGAGGAGGGGGGCAACGGGGATGGATGGGGGGAGGATGCATTCCGGGAGACACTAGAATCTATGTAAACACAATAAATTTAAAATCAATAAAAAAGAAAAAAAAATTTTTCCTGAAAGAAACAAACTCTTTTTCACGCAAAGTGCAATCGATTTGGCTGAGAGGTTGGGGTGTGAAGGACCCTTTCTAAAACTGCCCCTGTGCCTCCTATGGAGAGAACGTCACAAGTCCTTTGGAAATGTGAGGTCTGGGTCATGTGACCTCGAGTTGAGAAACCAGGACATGCGCTTGCTTCTAGGGGTCTTTCTTCTGTACCTGTGAACGGGGACCATCATTCCTGCCTGGCTGGCTTGTTGTGAGACGTCAGTGCGAGGACGGTGTGACCTGCATCCTCCCTGCACACCCCACACCCCTTGCCTTTGACAGGAGGGCGGAGCCTCGCAGGGCTGTGTGTGGCTTCTTTAGTTTCCAGAGTCTTCGGGGAGGGTCGGATGAAAGGCAGTTTGCTGATATACAATGCTGCTCGGATTGCAGTCAAGCTCGATGCCCAAGGTGACAGGAATAACAGGATATGCAAGTGCCATCTAGGTGAAGGAACCCACTTTTCCTACCTGACCTGGGGCTTGGGGACGATGACGGTCCCACCCTGGTGGAAGGACAGAGCTAGCTACACCGAGCCAGGGCACCCCTGACTTTGAGAAATTAAGTCCTTTCCTGTGGGGAACGGGGAGTTTAGGAGTTTTAAGAGCTCTTCTCCTTTGGGTGACATTGACCAATCCTTCCCTCTCCTGACTTCTCTTCCTCCCACCCTAGGTGGCGCTATTTCCTCCTGACCCGGTTGGGGGTGTGTGTGTGTGTGGGGGGGGGGGCGTCCTCCGGTGACTCCTGTGCCACCTCCCTCCCACCTGGACCACTCCCGTCCCTCCCCAAGGCTGGTTTCCCCTGCAGGTCCCGCCCATCCAAAAGTTCCGATTGATTGATTGCTCGTGGTATTCATGCGCCTCCCTTAGTGCCAGACCCTGCGGGCCCTGCACTCTGCATCTCCCTTAACCTCGCAGGCCCTGCGTGGTTTGGGCTTGCCCGGGGCGCCTGTGCTCAGAGGAGGATTTCTGTGCAAGTGGTTTATTTGGGAGGCCATTTCAGATGACTCCAGGAAGGGAAGGCTGTGAGCAGAGGATGCCTGGTTGAGCTCTGCTCCACTGGGGGGGGGGGGGGGGGGACACACCCCGAGGGGGATGACTTAGAATAGCATTAGCATGTTTTCACCCGTGGAGCACCGGAGTTATTTATATCACAGCTCTTTCAGCGTCTGGAAAACATCCCTCAGGCGCAGCAGAAATACAGGTGCTCAAGCCTAAAGGGAGGTAGTAGGTGCTCACTGAAACTGCCAGGTCCCAGGGGACGCTGCGGGGGCGGTGTCTACCCCTACCTCCCGCTCTGGGCGAGGCTGCTCTCATGTTGCAGGTCAGGAAACAGACACTGAGTGGAATTTCAGTACTTCGCCTGTGGCCACCACTCCTCGTGAAACTGGGGAGTCGCACCGTTGGGTTGATGTATGTGGACTGTGGGTCAAATAAGTTTGCAAATCTGATGGATATGTTTGCTCGCTTATGGTTTGCATTGGGTGTGGGGGACAGTCTGAAGGCAGGCAAGGTCCTTATAGCCTAAGGCGTGGTTTTAAGACTAAGCCTTTCCAGTCCTTTTTTTTTTTTTTTTTTTTTGTATTTTTCTGAAGCTGGAAACGGGGAGAGACAGTTAGACAGACTCTTGCATGCGCCCGACTGGGATCCACCCGGCACGCCCACCAGGGGGCGACGCTCTGCCCACCAGGGGGCGATGCTCTGCCCACCAGGGGGCGATGCTTTGCCCCTCCAGGGTGTCACTCTGTTGTGACCAGAGCCACTCTAGCGCCTGGGGCAGAGGCCAAGGAGCCATCCCCAGCGCCCGGGCCATCTTTGCTCCAATGGAGCCTTGGCTGCGGGAGGGGAAGAGAGAGACAGAGAGGAAGGAGGGGAGGGGGGGTGGAGAGTAAATGGGTGCTTCTCCTGTGTGCCCTGGCCGGGACTCGAACCCGGGTCCCCCGCATGCCAGGCCGACGCTCTACCGCTGAGCCAACCGGCCAGGGTCTCCAGTCCTTTTAATATTAACATCTTCTCAACACTAAGCTTTTCCCCACACCCTTGACTGTTGCCTAGTAGGGGGTGATGCACTCTCATGAGGGATCCCATTTATGCCTCCGATAAGTGACTTTGTATCAGAGACTTCCTTATTTGTATATTGGCTTAAAGGTTTTGATTTCTACACTATAAAATGGGGCAGACCAGGGGCTCTCTCTCGGTTCCTGAAATTAGCATTGCATAGGAGAGGCAGCCAAGATGGCGGAGTGCTGAAGGAGAAGCCAGTTTGTGCAGAGTTTATACAGAGAGAAGGAGATGGGGAACGGAGGTGAATAAGGCTGGTGACGTAGAAACCTTTGATTCTAGGAAACTCAGATAAGTGTGTGGCTTTGGGAGCCCTGAATGGAAAGAGAAGTGTTCTCCCACTGTGTGTATTTCTTGCCCACCAGGTGCAAGCTAGGATTAAAGGTGATGGCCCACCAGTTCTTGGCTCCGTTGTTTCATTACCATCTGTCGGAATCAAACCTGAACCTGCATTGGCCAGGCGGCTGTGATGGTGGCTGTGGCTACTGGCTTTACATGGTCTCTCCCTCCCACTCTGTGCCCCACCCCCCCGGGGCCCAAACGCCAGCCCAGGGGCTGGGGTCTTTGCGTTTCTACCTTGGGCTCCCACCTGGCCTCGCCCACACTTTCCTGTCTGTACTTGCACCTGACAAATTGGACTAGCCCCATTTGTAACATGAAGACCGCCAGTAGAAGAGGAAAGGCTCACTATCAGGAAAAAAAAAAAAAAGACTGACAAATGGATACAGCTCAGGGGAAGTAGCTCACAGCTGTCTCTGCAGGGAAAAGATATTTACAAGCGCAGGTCCACAGGTCCACGGTTGAAAGGAATACAAATGAATTGCCTTCCTACATCACGTGTCTCCAAACATCTTACAGGGAGTCAACTTAAAACCCTCACTAACGCTAACGCTTCCCAGAACCCCTCCCTCCTGTCTTCCCTCCACGGCTGCTCCCAGGGCCCCCGTGGGCCAAACTCCCCCCACCCAGCTCTTTCCTGGAGATCGAATTGAGTCATGTGACCAGACTCACTCAGTTCGGCCCAGGTAATGAAAACACAGTAAAAACTCTGGACGCTAAAGCCCAGACGAGGCTTGGCTGGTCATTGCACACCTAAGTGCGGACAGTGAGTATCATCTAAGGACATGGAAGCTTGCCTTTTGGCAGGGGGCGGGAGGGGGGTGTCTGTCAGCCCTCACCCTATGGCTCTCTTTCCTTGTCTGGTCCTCATCCGTATCCTTTCTAATGAAACAGTAACAGTTAGTACAATGCTTCCCTGAGTTCTTGGAATTGTATTCTAGCAGTGTTACCAAACTCCAGGGAGTCGTGGGTGCTCCGAATTTGTAACAAGACTGTCCTAAGGAAGTACAGAAGTACAGGTGGCCTGGGGACTTCTGAGCTGACGGCCGGTGTCTTGAGGTGAGGACCATTTTAAACCTGCGACATGTGACTTTACTCTGGATGGGTCAGCATCAGAATTGCATCTCCTGGTCCTGTGGCTAAGATGACACCATGTCCACGGGGCTTTGTCATTTTTCGGTTTGTTTGAAGAAACTGCTTTCCAGGGGATTGACTAATTTGTTACTCTGGACCCCGAGATTCCTCTTAGATTTTTGGAATCCCCAGCCTTCTGTTTTGTTTTGGTTTTGACTGATGGAGAGAAGAAGGGTGAGACATGATGGTCTGGGGATTGAAAACCAGGCCGCCATGAACTCAAGGCAGCCGCGGAGCCCAAGTCTTGTCTGCTTGGGATGCCCTCCTTAAGAAGAGACGGGGGCAGTCGGGGTCAGAGGCCGGACTTGTGAAGAATCCCAGCCTCCCTCCACAGTGTGTGCCACTCACTGGCTGCCACAGACAGCCGGGAAATTAACGACTCCGCCAGACCCTTGAAAAGCCTTCGGCGCGGCACAGAAACTGAAAAGAAGACCCGCTCTGTTTGGTCCAGAGTTATTGGGATCAAGCTGGGTTTTCGGTTTCTTCTGTTGACTCATTTCTTTCCAAAAAATAAAATAACATAAAATAAATTTCAGGAGGACAGACTATTAAGGGTAAAAGATGCTCCAGTGTACTTAAAACTGCTTGGGAACCAAGCAATAAAATATAAAACTGATTGTGGCTGAGGGTTTTTCGAATGCCAAGGACAACGGCAGTAGACAGAGGCAGAAACGATGGACCGTTGATCTTGGCCCCCCCCCCCCCGGCCCGGTTTTCCCAGGCAAAGTCCCCACCAGGTAGATGCCAATGAGAAATGCACTATTGGTGACTAGAGCCTGGTATTTGGGGCCCTTTGGCAACATTCCTTTTCTTTCAGTTATGCAAAAAAAAAATATTGATTCCGAATTGTGCCTGGCCTGCCTCCAGTCATTTCTGCTTAAGCCTCTTCTCTCAGAGACTTTAAATAGCTCCCTGGCCTCGCAGAGCAAGTCTGGGGACGGCTCAAGCACTCTGGTGTCCTATAAAGCGTGGGCTGAAATCACCCGTCTTCCCCTGACCCCGCTCTGTGACCTTGGGCCATCTCGGCGTTCCCTCGCTCCTAACAATAGAGATACTAGTAACTGCATGTGGTGGGTAAAATAATGTCACCCCCACCTCCCTTCCACCAAGTTCATGTCCGTCCAGAATCCATGACCTTACTGGGAAAATAGGGTACTTGGCAGATCATGAGATGAGATGGACCCTGCACCCAACGAAGTGTCCTAACTAGAAGAAGAGAGGATACAGAGAGACACACCCCGGAAAAGGCCGCTTAAAGGTGAGAGCAGAGACGGACTGGAGGGATGTGTCTACAAGCCAAGGAGTGCGTGGCATTGCAGGCAACGTCCAGGAGCTAGGGGGGAGGAGGGGGGGGGAACAGCTTCTCCCTGGGAGACTCCGGAAGGAACCCGCCCTCGCAACACCTGGGTCTTGGACTTCTGACCTCCGAACTGTGAGAGAACAGATTTCTGTTGTCTCAGGCCACCCGATTTGTGGCAGTGTGCTAAAGAGAGTCATAAGATAGTAAATGAAAGGGTGGATGCAAGTGTTTGGACGGTGTGAATACTCATCCAGCGGTAGGTATAGTTCAACCAGTGCCACAAGGTAACGCTGGAGCCGTGGGCCAGTATTCAGCTGCATCTATCAGCATTTTGATTAATTAAATGAAAAAAAAAAAAGCCTTTATGGAGGTTCAATCTTTGTACCCTCGTTTGAGGCATTCACTTGTGAGTTTTCCATTTATTTTCGTATATGCAGCAGACATTGTCGGTGCCCTACCCACACGCTCTTAGAATGCCTCATTTCTGTGACCACTGAGCCACCACTGACCTATGGCTGCAGCAGCCACAACTCTTCCGGAGCCTTCTCTCTGACAGCGTGGTTCACATATGGGACAGAGAGTGGGGCCCCCAGAGGGACCTTCGACCCATGATGTTGAGGGTCGGTGAATAAATCCCCCCCCCCCGGCCCCTCATCCTGTGGCTGGGATGGCTCGGAGGTGATCCACACGGTCCCCCAGCAGGACCGAGCCCCTTGCCCACAGCGGTGAGCTGCTTGCGTGGTAGCAGGAACAAACTGGCATTCTTCCCAAGTCGGGCTCCGATGACAAGTGACCACAAACTCGGTGGCTTAAAGTAACGGACAGTATTGTCTCACAGCTCTGGAGGCTAGAAGTCCAAAATCAGTAGCACTGGGCTGGAGCCAGTGTCGGTGGGGCCACGCTGCCTCCTGAGGCTCTGGGGGGTGGGGTGGGGGAGATCCGTCCTGGCCTCTTCCAGGTTTTGGTGGCGGCCAGCAAGCTGTGGCCACAGCACCCTGATCTCTGCCTCTGTCTTCCTGTGGCCTGTTCTGTAGCCAGCTCTCCCTCTCTTACAAGGATGCACGTGGCTGCACTGAGCCCACCGCCAAGAATCCGGGGGGACCCCTCCTTCAAGAACGCCGACTAACCGCGTCAGGGTCGGCTGCGGGGGGGGGACCTCACTGCTGACGGTATCGTTTCGTGGAGAATGAAATTCACTCTTTCAGGGAAGCACTAGCAGATGTGCTGTGCTCACACTCCACTAGCGACCACCTTTACCTCAGAATGAACAAGGTGGCTTAATTCTTTGAGGGTTAATAACTCACCAAGGAGGGGAGGAGGAAAGTGCTTTCAAACAGGCTTTTTAGGAGAAAGGGGATTGAGGTAAAATGGAGCCGTTGAGTGTGGTGGGACCCCAACCCCTTCAACGAGAATCGGGATTCAAGAGAGGCACAGAGGGGTGGTCCCGTGAGGACATGGGGCGGGGGTGGGGGGGGGGGAAGGTGACTTCTACTAGCCAAGCAGAGAGGCCCCAGGAGGAACCAGCCCCGCGGACCCCTCGATCCTGAACGTCCAGCGTCTGGTAAGGTGCGGAGAGGAATTTCTGCTGTTTAAGCTGCTTGCTCCGTGGTCCTCTGCTGAGACGGCCCCCGCACACCAACGCACACCGGGTAAGCCCCAGTGGGGGTGGCGCACGCGGCCCGGGCACGCCCCCCTCTTCCGCTTTCTTTCTTTCTTTTTTTTTCTGAAGCTGGAAACGGGGAGGCAGTCAGACAGACTCCCGCATGCACCCCACTGGGATCCACCCGGCACGCCCACCAGGGGGCGACGCTCTGCCCACCAGGGGGCGACGCTCTGCCTATCTGGGGCATTGCTCTGTAGCGACCAGAGCCACTCTAGCGCCTGGGGCAGAGGCCAAGGAGCCATCCCCAGCGCCCGGGCCATCTTTGCTCCAATGGAGCCTCGGCTGCGGGAGGGGAAGAGAGAGACAGAGAGAAAGGAGAGGGGGAGGGGTGGAGAAGCAGATGGGCGCTTCTCCTGTGTGCCCTGGCCGGGAATCGAACCCGGGACTTCCGCACGCCAGGCTGACACTCTACCACTGAGCCAACCCGCCAGGGCCCCCCTTCCGCTTTCAATGATGCCCCGCCCCTGCTCTGCTCACAGCTGTCCCGTGGGGATCAGGGGCTGTCTTTCCCACGGACTCGGCTGCTGGCCAGTGAACACAGTTGTCCTCTGCGCTCGGCAGCCTGGACCCCAGCATTCTGAGCCCCCCCCCCCAAGCCTACCTCTGGATGCCTGACCCGGAGATTCTAAACTGTCCCTGCCGCCGCCATCTCCTACACACTTGCCCGACCAAACGAGTGCCCCTTCTCTGTCGTTAGACAGACAGACCAAATGAGCAGCCAGCACGGAAAAGGGGCTGCTTCTTCTTTCTTCTTCTTCTTTTTTTGTCCTTCTTTCTCTTTTGCAAATTGTATAATTCTAAATTACCTTCAATTTCACAAATGGAACGTGGCTCTAGATTCACTCTGGTATGGAGCCGTCAGTCTGTAATGAGATTATGTTTGGTGGTGGTGGTCGTGGGGTGGGGTGGGGTGGGGAGAATCATCGAAATGACCAAGATAATTAATTTTGCATAACAACCAACATATAGCAAGATCCAACACTGCCCCCGGGACTCAAAGTCTGCGACCTGCTTGGGCCGCTCTGGGGGAGATCATGTTTTCTTTCAAAATACAGCAACAGAGCCCTGGCCGGTTGGCTCAGTGGTAGAGCGTTGGCCTGGCGTGCAGGAGTCCCAGGTTCAATTCCCAGCCAGGGCACACAGGAGAAGCGCCCATCTGCTTCTCCACCCCTCCCCCTCTCCTTCCTCTCTGTCTCTCTCTTCCCCTCCCGCAGCCGAGGCTCCATTGGAGCAAAGATGGCCCGGGCGCTGGGGATGGCTCCGTGGCCTCTGCCTCAGGCACTAGAGTGGCTCTGGTTGCAATAGAGCGATGCCCCGGAGGGGCAGAGCATCGCCCCCTGGTGGGCGTGCCGGGTGGATCCTGGTCGGGTGCATACAGGAGTCTGTCTGACTGCCTCCCCGTTTCCAGCTTCGGAAAAATACAAAAAGAAAAAAAAAATACAGCAACGGAGACCTTTCCGGGGACCCGGGAAATGCAGGGCTTTGAAAGCTGGAGATGTCATTTGTTTCTGTTCTGGCCACAATGGTCGGCAGCTGTCAGATCCCCTGGGTTTCAGGAAGATGACAACATTCCTCAGGCCTGCAGGAGTGTTCTGGAGGGGCTTTGCTGGGGGGTGGGAGGTGGAGTGGGTGGGAAAGAGTTGTCTTTCGGGAACTACTCCCAAGTATCCAACACGTCTGGTGGTGTTTCGGAGCTCAGCTCAGTGTCCGACGGAGTGTGTGTTTGTGTTTCAATGACCTCTGAAAGGAAGAGAGCAAGAGAAAGCCCTCTTCGGTTCTGGAACGCCTCACGGCCAGGTAGGTGGCTTTATTTGGATGGCAGCGGAGACTCGTCTGAACACCTGCGACAGATGCGACGCAGTAGCCACTTTCTGATTCATTGTTAAAATCGCCCAGGACAGCCGGGAGCGGGCACACTGCCCGCCTACCTCCATCCATCCTTGTTACCTCTTGGCTGTGTCCGACTCTCATGCAGTCCAGGGGATCCGTGTTAAGAGTGGGAGCCAGAGAGCTCGCGTTTCTGTTGACGCCCGAACTCCGCAAAAATAAATCTCCGGACGCCGATAGCTGTCGGTGAGCGCGCATGCGCGCGGCCGCAGCGCGGTTTCCAAGCCTGAGAGACAGGAACGGCGCAGACAGATGTCCATCAGGGGATGCGTGGCCTAGACAAACGGTGGCATCCCATACAACGGAAGACCGCTCAGCCCCACGAAGGAAGCCGACTCCTGCTACAAGGTGGCTGAGCCCAGACAAGCTGTGTTCAGTGAGAGAACAGAAAGCACTAAGTCCCGTGTCCTACGACGCCTTCTATAGGAAACATTTCAGAACAGGTCAGTCCCCAAGAGACAGAGAGCAGAGATGGGTGGGCGCCAGGGGCTGGGGGTGGGGGAGGGAGGGAGGGATGGAGGAAGAAGGCATGACAGCCTCATGGGTATGGGGTATCTTTCTGAAGTGATGAAAACATTTTTTTGGAATGAGACAGAGGTGACGGTGGCCCGACACTGGGAATGAACTCGATTGTTCACTTTAAAACGATTCATTGTATATTCATGGGAATTTCACCTCTATTTGAAAAAGGAAAGTTCTTCCCATCCCAATCCCCCTCTCTCCACCAGATCTTGGGGTCTTTACCTGGGAAAATGAGGGCGCTAGACCAGAAACAGATTGCAAACTCGCAGGCTGTCGAGCCAGTTTGCCCAGCTGATGGTGAGCTGGGCCTACACAATGTTTCCTTCTTTCTTTCTTTTTTTTCTTTTATCCTAAACCCGAATTTTCTTTTGAGGTCCTTAGTTTCCGAAGACCAGTCTCCTCTTCCTGTAATGAGCTACGTAGGGCTCCTGGTCTTCCTGTCCCGGGCAGCCCCTCCCACACCCGATCTGCCCTGGCCCTGTGACTGGCTCGGACTCAGACGGGCCGCAGAGGGGACACTCCGTGACTTCCCGTGCTGGCCCTGAAGACACCTGCCAGGTTCCCTTAGGGAACGCCTCCTCTCAGACTCCAGATGCCAGGCGTGAGGAAGCCCAGGCCATGTGAGCGGCCACACAGAGGAGCCCCAGCCAGCGGTCACTGCCGGCCATGTGAGCGAGCAGTCTTGGGGTTCCAGCCCATTCGAGCCTTTCCAATGACACAGCCTTAGCTAACCTCACGTGGGGGCTTTGTATTGATCCAGAGATTCACATAGACACACAGAGCTGTGCATAGAATCTACTGACATATAGCTGTGTAGCTGCATCCATTGATAGATATGAATGTAAATAACCTCTCTATATCTACAGCTATATCTAGCATATTTGTCCAGATAGATACGTATAGATACATGTAGACAGTCACCTTTATTTTGATCCACGACTGGGGCTCTGCACATGCAGAGAACCGACAGGTTAACACAGATTTTCAGTGGCACAAGTAGTCAGCAGCCAACCCCACGTTGTTCAAAGGTCCTCTGTAGATATAATAATATCCATCTTTCTTTCTTTCTTTCTTTCTTTCTTTCTTTCTTTCTCTCTCTCTCTCTCTCTTTCTATCTATTATCTATCTATCTATCATCTATCTATCTACCTATCATCTATCATCCATCATCTATCTATCTACCTACCTATCATCTATCTACCTATCATCTATCTATCTATCTATCTACCATCTATCTACCATCTATCTATCTACCATCTATCTATCTATCATCTATCTATCTATCTATCAATCATCTATCTCTCTATCATCTATCATCTATCTATCTATCTATGTATCTATCTATCATCTATCTCTCTATCATTTATCTATCATCTATCTATCTACCATCTATCTATCTACCATCTATCATTTATCTATCATCTATCTATCTACCATCTATCTATCTACCATCTATCTACCATCTATCTATCTATCATCTATCTATCTATCTGTCTATCTATCTATCTATCTATCTATCTATAAATCATCTATCTGTCTATCAATCTATTGGTTATTAGTTGGCTCACTCAATTGGGGGGCTGGCATGTCTCAAATCTACAAGCCAGGCAGGCAGACTTTAGTCCAGGGAAGAATTGATGTCTCAGCTCAAGTCCTAAGGCAGCTGACCGACCGAAGTCCTTTTTCCTCAGGGGATGGCAGCCTTTTTCTCTCTTATGACCCTACACTGATTGGGTGAGGCCCACCCTCATTATGGAGGGTTAATCTGCTTTACTCAAAAGTCTGTCATTGAAATGTTAACCTCATCTAAACAATACCTTTCCCAGCAACATCTGGGCTGGGGTTGGACTGCATAGGTGGGTACTGTGGCCCAGCCAAGTTGAAGCATAAAGTTAACCCTCACGGGGGGGAGGATGAACCCACTCCGAGTGACCCCCCGCGTGACACACAGGCTCCCACACGACATGTCCATCTACGCTCCGCCCAGATCCCTGCGGGTCCCTTCTCCATCCCTGGGCAGCTCTCTCCCAGCTCCGGCCGCCTCCACAGGGCCCCAGCTCCTCTGTCCTGCAGAGCGCTGCCCTCAGCCCGTGGACGAAGAGGACAGGGTGGGCAGCACAGCCCCTCACCCCCCAGGACTCCCCGTGGGGCCAGGCAGAAGTCGGCCTCTATCTCAGCCTCGCTGCTTCTGGAACCTTCCCTGCCTGCTCCGTGTGGGCCCCTCCTCCCTCGCCAGCTTCTCCCGCCGGCGCTCCAGCCCTCCTTAGAGTCTGCTTCTGGGAGACCCAACCTCAGCCAGGCCCACGTGAAGAGAGGAGCGAAGATGCCGCCTGTCCGTCCGTCCGTCCATCCTTCCATGCATTCACTCCAACAGACGTTCCCGAGCGCCTGCTCTGCACCCAGCATGCATTCTGGCCCCTGAGGGCAGGGCCGTGAAGCGGACAGGCCAGTGACATCCCGCCACTCGGCCAGGACAGCGGGTTCTGTCGGCTGGGGTAGACGGTTTATGGCTGCCTCCACTCTGTTATTGTCAGTCCAGCCTCAACCCCAAGAGGCCTGGGAGGATCCCAGCGAAGGCGCCCCTCGGTTTCTGTGAGACGTGCACACCGCGCCTCCCTATTACCACTGGGGCCATGCTCTTAGGCGCAGCAACGATGTGCGTGTTACTCCTGGTCTCCAGTGCGATGCAGACCTTGTCCTTTACAGAGCATCAGCCCGCCACGGACATTGTGCCCATCACGCCACTCTGGGCCTCCCCGCCCACCCACGACTGTCCCCTCCCCCCTGTTCTCCTCCCCTCTCTTCCCCTCCCCTCCCCTCCCCTCCCCTCCCCTCCTCTCTTCTTCATTCTCTCCTCTCCTCCCCTCTCCTCCCCTTATCTCCCCTCTCCTCTTCTCTCCTCTCCTCATCTCCCCTCTCCTCTCCCCTCCTCTCCTCTCTTCCTCTACCTTTCCCTCCCCTCCCCTCCTCTTCCCTCCCCTCCCCTCCCCTCTTCTTCATTCTCTCCTCTCCTCCCCTTATCTCCCCTCTCCTCTTCTCTCCTCTCCTCATCTCCCCTCTCCTCAACTCCCTTCTCCTCTCCCCTCCTCTCCTCTCTTCCTCTACCTTTCCCTCCCCTCCCCTCCCCTCTCCTCCCCTCCCCTCTCCTCCCCTCCCCTCTTCTTCATTCTCTCCTCCCCTCCCCTCCCCTCCTCTCCCCTCCCCTCCCTTCTTCTTCCTTCTCTCCTCTCCTCCCCTCTCCCTCCCCTCTCCTCTTCTCTCCTCTCCTCTCATCTCCCCTCTCCTCATCTCTCCTCTCCTCTCCCCTCCTCTCCTCCTTTCCTCTCCCTTTCCCTCCCCTGCCCCTCCCCTCCTTACCTCAGCACACCTTCTTTCTTCTGCCCCCCCCCCCCTCCACCAAGAAACTCCTGGGTGTGAGCCCGCTGTCCTCCCCACAATCACCGGCCCCACGTGTCCCAGAGCACCGTGCAGTGTGATCGCCGACTTTATAGCCGCTCATAAAGGTGTGTTGGTGTTTGGTGACGGGTGTGGAAATTCAATAAAAGGCAAGTTAATTAAAACAGAACAAGCTATTGCCTGGGGCCGCAAAATGTAACTGCTTATTATGTGAGCGGATATTCAGATAGGAGGGAAGTAGAATGTTCTGTCTCCACCCTCCTGCCACCCGTGTTTCGGGGGGTCTGGGAGGCAGGGTGTGAGTGTGTCAGCCAGCCGGGGGTGGCTGGTTCCAGAGAGGGACGTGTGTGCACATGTGTGTGGTTAGCCCTGGGGACAGGGTTAATGTGAAGAAACACCCACAGGCCTTTGGCTCCAGGGCAGGGCACGTGTTTCTTTGTAACCCAGGGCTGAAGCAGAGCCAGGCACCTACTGATGGTGTCGTTACTCAGTTCCACAATAATGCTGGCTTGTGTCTGCTTCCCCCCAACCCCCAGTTCTCACGTTGAGGTCCCAACACCCGGGACTTCGGAATGTGACCGTGTTGGAGATGGAGCCTTATAAAGAGGGGATTAAGGTCAAACGAGGTCAGAGGGGTGCCCTAATTCCACGTGAGTGACGGGTGTTTTCCTCAGGAGAGGAGAGGAGAACGCAGAGTCGCAGAGAAGACCCTGTGAGGACGCAGGGAGGGGACGGCCATCCACAGGCCCAGGAGAGAGGCCCGCCCTGCCCGCACCTGACTCTCGGGCTTCCAGCCTCTGGGACTGTGAGAAAATAAATTTCTGCTGTCTAAGCACCCCCCTCTCCACTCCCCAGTCTGTGGCCCCTTGTGACAGTGGCCCCCGGCCAGCTGATAACATGCCTGCCTGACCATTAGGGGTCTGTCTGCCTGCAGGGGGCCTGGGCGGTCCTGCTGATACCAGCTGAGCTCACCTGTGTGGGGGGTGGGGTGGAGGTGGGGTGGCCGTCAGGGGTCCTCAGTGGCTTCACCTGGGGTCAGTGGCAAGGTGGCCGTGCTCCTTGTGGTCTCTGCTGCTCCAGCGGGGACCCTGGGTAGTTTTCAGGGGGACAGCAGGGATAGGGGGGCAGAGGCGGGCATTCGTGCACAGGTCCCTGGAGGGCGGGGCTAATGGAGGAGCACGTCATCAGTTCTGTGCACCCCATTGGCCAAAGCAAATCACATGCCCAGCCTCGCTTCCAGGGGGGGGGGTCAGGGGGAGGACCCAGTCTCCACTTCTTTTTTTTTTTTTGTATTTTTTCTGAAGCTGGAAACGGGGAGAGACAGACAGAATCCCGCATGTGCCCGACCCGGATCCACCCAGCATGCTCACCAGGGGCGACACTCTGCCCACCAGGGGCGAGGCTCTGCCCACCAGGGGGGGATGCTCTGCCCCTCCGGGGTGTCGCTCTGCTGCGACCAGAGCCACTCTAGCGCCTGGGGCAGAGGCCAAGGAGCCATCCCCAGTGCCCGGGCCATCTTTGCTCCAATGGAACCTTGGCTGTGGGAGGGGAAGAGAGAGACAGAGAGGAAAGGGGGGGAGGGTGGAGAAGCAAATGGGCGCCTCCCCTATGTGTCCTGGCCGGGAATCGAACCCAGGTCCCCCGCACGCCAGGCTGATGCTCTACCGCTGAGCCAACCGGCCAGGGCCAAGTCTCCACTTCTTGATGGGAGGTGCCGCGGAGTCTTAGGGCAGAGGGCGTGGATTTTGGGGGAAGCTGTGGGGAGAGAAACGGGGTCATTTTTTTTTTTTTTTTTTTACCGTCAAACCAGAGGATTCCTAAATGTTTTATTTTGTACCTAAAAATCTAAACTCCGACTCAGAGTGATTTGGAGGTGGCTCGGAGGGACGGAAACCCTTTACGATAAAGAGTGAGGGAGTCCTTGCCAAGCCGCTGTCAATCAGAGACGGACGTAAGGTTCTCTGACGTGAAGTCTTGGAAGAATAGGAAACCGTCCCCTAGATGTCTAGTGACGTGGTGTACCCCAGGAGATTTGCACGTGATCGATAATAACGCTCCCGGGGAATCTGGGTTTGGATCCAACAGAAACCCCCCAACTTGGCTGTTGGAGTCAAGATTTCCAGCTGCCGTTGAAAGGTCACATCCCCAGAGATCCCCAGATGAACTGGGTGTCCCCTGCTCTGGGTTCTCAGAGACTCCTGATTTTCCCCCAAAGCGCTGGCCGCACTGGTCACCTGGTCACGGGGTAGCGGACGTGGGCCTCAGGTTCTGCTCTGCTGGATGGCAAACCACGCAGGGGGGCAGGGACCTTCCTGGGTGGTGGCTCTCTGAGCACGTGGCAAGCCCGCCTTTCGGATCTGCTCATTGGACTCCCTGCTCCCTTCCCAGGCACAGGGCTCCCAGCCTTCTGGGAAAAGACAAGGAGAATAACCTTGATGAGAAAGTAGGAAGTCCTTCCTTTGGCGGCCCGTTCCTCTCCGGCAGCCTTGGAAATAAGCGGAGATTTATTTGCAAGGAAGTAAAAAGGTTTGCATTTCTAATGGGCTCGGGACCATTTAGCTGATGCCATCCCCAGCCTGCCTGCCAGGGATGGAAGAGACAGATGTTAAAACCGCGACCAGCTTTTGCAACCAAAACAAATGGCTCCCCCCACCCCACCAGGCCGGTGGTGGCACCCACAGGCTCACCTCTCTGGGGGGGGAGGGGGTCCTAAAAGTTAACAATGGTTTGGTTTATAGCTTTGTTGGAGCCCGGGCTTTGTCCAGCAAGATGTTTCTCAACAGCTCTGAAATATGTGAGCACCCTCCTTGAACACTGGTAATTTTAGTTCCAATTGCTACTTGCTGGTGGAACACGGCGGATGAAAATAAACAAGATTCATACTTATTTTCCAAGCGCGTTGCGATCTATGCGCAAAATTAACTTTGGTAAATAAGACCCTTCTGAAAAAAAGGATGGAGTCGGTGGAAACTGCTCCCTTACCCTGCAAACTAATTCTGAGGCTGAAAAGACCCAGTAATCAAGACAAGAATAGCAATTTTCAGGACGGTAATGCAGCCGGCAAGTCCCGGCTGGGGCTGGTGGAGTGGGGCAGGCGGAAGGCAGCGGGGGTCAGCCACGCTCAGGAGTGAGCTTCGATACAATGTTATTTATTTTTTTTCTCTAGCAGCTCACAGGGAAGTTTAACAGGATGCTCTGCAGCTAATTACCGACTTTTCTATGCAAATAGAAGCAGAGGATGTAGCACACAATTCATCAAACCGATGGCATTGGAAAGACACTGTAGAGGGCAATCGCAGGGACCAGGAGCCGGACAAAGCTTCGCTCTGGCCAGGGTGAGGGTGGCCGCCCTGTTCACGGGAGCTGAAAGGTGGAGGCCTGGGGGAAGGAGGTGTCAGGGCATTGGGGCCTGGAGCGGACCAGGAATCAGGCCTCTAATGGACACAGGGGATTGAGCAGAAGAGAGGAAGAGAAGAGAGATGCCAGTCCTGTTTGGGAACATGTGGGACAGAACGCTGGGACAATTCCTGGATGGGGGGGGGGGGGGAGGCGCTTTGATTGAAATTTTGGTGTGGACAAGAAGCCATAAAGGTTTAGCGGTGGCAATAGCTGGAACACATGCACGTGTCTGAAGACAGACAGGTGGGTGGGTGTGGGTGTCCTGGGATGGGGGGGGGGACCAGCAGCAGGGTGGGGGGGCGTTACAGGGAGCAATGACCAAGGCAAGTCCAGGGATTCCGCAGAGCCCCCCGCCATGGAGGAGTCTGATAGTTGGGGCGAGGGAACCGGTTTTGTGGGAGGTGAGAAGAGTCAAACCCATCAACCCCCTTTTCAAGTTCCAGGGGTGCAAGGAGGAGGAAGGCCAAGGTGGGGGGAGTTAGAGCTGATGATATTTGAAGGACGCATCAGGGGTGACCTTGGCTGGATCCTGAAGTCACCACAGGCAAGGTGAGGACAGCGAACGGAGCTTCCGCGTGTACGATGGACTTGGGGTCATCGGGAGGCAGAAGAATTGGGGGCTCAGAGTGGGGGGACTTGTTGGAAAGACAAGTCCAGAGCCCTGGTTCAAAGTCCAGGGCTCTCAAGGTGGAAGGCGCCTTCGGCTCAGGCCTGACGGCGCGTCGGAAACGGACCCACTTGCAAGCAGAAGCGGAAACCGGTGGATGAAACCCCGCGTGTCCAGGGCACTCTGGGAACTAAGAGAGGGACTCAGTCTAGTCAGTGGATGGCCCCCCGACAGACCAAAACACTTTTAAAACAGAAAAAAACAAACCCAAACAGGACTGCTGTTTTCCCCTCACGCCTTCTGTTTGGTGTTATAATTCTTTTTAGACTCTTGTCCACAGCCCTGCATCGTTCCGACTACTCTGAGTTCAGCCCATGTTCATTTAAAAAAAATATATATACAGAGACTCAGACAGTCACAGAGGCCTCCCTAGGCGTACAGACGACTGACCCACCGACCCATAGACCGAGGACAGGGGTTCCCGCATGGCGGACGCTTTTAAGGGCCCTTTTCAAAACGACCCAAACACCCACCGAGTCAAAAAACACGGGAGCGCCAAGGTCAGACTTAGATAATAATCCGTGGGTAATGCTTTCTTGCCTTCACCAGGAGAAGAATTATGACGCCCTTCCCTCCCTGTCCCCCCGCAGACAGCCAGAGAACAGGGAGACAATATTTACTAGGTTGTCCTTACAGAGCATGGGGGGGGGGTGCTGACGGACGGTGTCTTTGAAAAGCAGGCACCTGCCATGTTTGATATGGGAAGGGGGTGGTTCGGGGCCGGGAACAGCGGGCGATTTCACCGTATTTATTTATTGATTTATTGAACGGCGACAGTTTTGAAGCGTTCCCTTCCCCCCTCCCCGGAACTCAATGTCACACCC
Source organism: Saccopteryx leptura (assembly GCF_036850995.1). Taxonomy (NCBI): domain Eukaryota; kingdom Metazoa; phylum Chordata; class Mammalia; order Chiroptera; family Emballonuridae; genus Saccopteryx; species Saccopteryx leptura. The sequence goes on along the minus strand of NC_089508.1, from coordinate 194,259,758 downwards.
GAAAAAAGGGTCAGACAGGGAACAAGCCGTGGTTCACTGGGGGAGAGAATTACTCTGGATGTAGTAACAAGGCAAAAAATAAAAAATAAAAACCCCAACAGTCAGGACCACTGGGCACTAAGGAGCAGCCGTCACTGAGCGTAGTCTGATGTGGCAGCTTTGCCCGGGGGCTACAGTGGCGAGCCATCAGAGCCCTACAAGAGCGGGCTTTCTTTTCTGTGTTGCTGAGCTGAGCCGTGTCAGTTGTCATTTGGTGTTGTGGGAGCTGGCATCTGCTTGTTCTCATTAGCTGAGGCTGCCTCCCCCCCGACAAGAAACGTAGAGGACGCTCTGATGGTCACCGCGGGTTCTTCTCACCTGGGGAGAAGACCTGCCGTCCACTCCCAGGGGTGGGGAGGGGGAGGGGGAGGCAGTGTTGGGCTGTGGGGGGGGGGGAGGTGACATCTAAATGGGGCAGCAGGAGACATGGGTTTTCCGGGCTTGACCTGAGCACACCCCAGAAAACAAGACGAACCCCTTAACCCAAGTGAGATAGCAGGATGCTCTCCACAGCTCCAAAGAAGAGCCAGGAGCCCTACCCAGCTCTGGCCAGTCCAGGTCACCCCACTCTTCCCACCTGGAGGAGGAGAGGTGCTCAGACCCGGCTTCTTGGGAGTTCTCCGGGCTGGTGCTGTCATATCCCTGCCATGACAGAATCGCCCTGAGACAGGTGTGCTGTTTTTTTTTTTGTTTTTTTTTTTGTATTTTTCCATAGTGAGAAGTGGGGAGGCAGACGGACAGACTCCCGCATGCGCCGGACCAGGATCCACCCGGCATGCCCTCCAGGGGGTGATGCTCTGCCCATCTGCGGCATTGCTCCACTGCAACAGGGGCCATTCTAGCACCTGAGGCAGAAGCCATGGAGCCATCCTCAGCTCCTGGGCCAACTTTGCTCCAATGGAGCCTCGGCTGCGGGAGGGGAAGAGAGAGACAGAGAGGAAGGAGAGGGGGAGGGGTGGAGAAGCAGATGGGTGCTTCTCCTGTGTGCCCTGGCCGGGAATCGAACCTAAGGACTTCCACACGCCAGGCCAACACTCTACCACTGAGCCAACCGGCCAGGGCCCAGGTGTGCTTTTAAGCAGCAGCTTTTTAGCCAGAAGCTCAGGCAGCCTGCATCCCACCTGCTGGCATTGATGGCTGAGGCTATGGGGGGGGGGGCACCCTGGTCATGCACCGCTGATGGGGTAGGAAAGAATTTACTGCATAACGCTGACTTTCCAGTGCAGGGCTGGGAACAGAAGGCCACAGGGGGTGAGGGACGTTTCTTCCCCATCGAGTGCCTCCTAGCTTGACCTGCCCTCTAGGGCGTAGACGCCAAAAACATGCCCGGGGCCTTCAGAGGCGGTTCTCTGTTTCCGCGGCTGTGCCCGAGGCCAGGGACGGCGGCCAGGCGGTCAGGTCTGGGGCTGGCTTCATTCTCCTCCAGACCCCGGACTGGGGCTAGCTTTCTCCAAGGGGCTGGAATTTGGGTCTTGGTGTGACAGCCGATAAAAATGACCAGCAACGGGCAGTTCGTGGTGCTGTCGTTGCCACGGGACTGGCAGAGGTTTCTGGCAGACGCAGCGAGCCTGGGAGCCCAGCACCCCAAGGACTTGGTGTCTTGCCTCCTGGGCCCTCGTCATCCTCCGGGCTCTGCAGAGGGACACGCATTGCTGTGTCCCAGTTGGAGGCCTGGGGAAGCACATGGGTGCGCAGGGCAGATGTCCAGCAGGCTTGGCCGCCTGTGCGGTGGCTCCGGGGATGCCCTCTCTGGACCCTCTCATTTTCACTACTCCCCTGCCTTCGGGGGGTTGCTATGCACGCAGGCCAGTCTCCGTGGAGATTTGTGAGAAGAGGCAGGTGGGGAGAATTCAAGCCGAGCCTCAGCTTCCCTTCCGTACAACGGGAGGGGCAGCCTGCCTCGCTGGCTGCTGCCAACAGTAAAATAATGCTCTCGGGCCACGGCCGGTTGGCTCAGTGGTAGAGCATCAGCCTGGCGTGCAGGAGTCCCGGGTTCGATTCCCGGCCAGGGCACACAGGAGAAGCGCCCATCTGTTTCTCCACCCCTCCCTCGCTCCTTCTCTCTCTGTCTCTCTCTCTCTCTCTCTCCCTCTTCCTCTCTTCATCCCCCCCCTCCCCCCACAAACCATGACCATGGCTCAATTGGTTCCAGGGAGTTGGCCCTGGATGCTGAGGATGGCTCGGTGGCCTCTGCCTCAGGTGCCAAGAAGAGCTTGGTTGCTGAGCAACGGAGCAACGCCCCAGATGGGCAGAGCATCACCCCCTAGTGGGCTTGCTGGGTGGATCCCAGTCTGGGCGCATGTGGGTGTCTGTCTCTGCCTCCCCGCTTCTCACGACAAATAATAACAATAATAATCATGTCCTCAGAGCTCCATGCTGGCACACGAGAGTCCCCAGCACCAGTTGTTGGTGTTGGTGAAAGGTCTAGGGCAGGGGTCCCCAAACTACGGCCCGCGGGCCACATGCGGCCCCCTGAGGCCATTTATCCAGCCCCTGCCGCACTTCTGGAAGGGCACCTCTTTCATTGGTGGTCAGTGAGAGGAGCATAGTTCCCATTGAAATACTGGTCAGTTTGTTGATTGAAATATACTTGTTCTTTATTTTAAATATTGTATTTGTTCCCGTTTTTTTTTTTTTTTTTTTTTTTACTTTAAAATAAGATATGTGCAGTGTGCATAGGGATTTGTTCATAGGTTTTTTTTTATAGTCCGGCCCTCTAACAGTCTGAGGGACAGTGAACTGGTCCCCTGGTCTAGGGGGTGGGGAAGCGTGAAAACAGAGGGCAGCCCCATGGCAACTTAACAGGGCCCCGCCCAACTCCTACGGCTGTGGTTCACGGGCGAGACCCCAGGTGGGTCACTTGCCATGAAAACATCCCGAGGCCCGCGGGTGCCACCCCGATGCCTCTCCCCTCCCCTCCCCTGCTGGCTCTCCCCACACGTTCACCCAGGACGCGCAGGGCTAGGAAGGAGAACCTGCGGGAAAGGAATTGCAGCACGCAGCCGGGCAGATGGTGGAGGAACGCGCTCCCCGCCTCCATCGGGAGCCCCGCCCCGCGGAGGCGGCTGGGTCAGGCCGGACTCGGAAAAGCCCATTCTTTCTCTGTCCACCAGGGACCATTCACCAAATCCCCACCACCCGCGAGTTGTGCCCTCGCTTGGAAAAATGGCTCCCCTGTGTCCAGCGAGGCCCACCGCTGTTTATAACCCGCCGGAGGGCCAATCCTTCATATAGCCTTCCGGGCCCGAGACGCAGCAGCTCTGACTTTTTTCTTTTCTGGTTTTACACACTGTGAACGTGAGTGCGTCACACATTTTCTGTGAAACCCTCCGCGGTGGGGAGTAACTAATTGACCGGTGGACGTGTAGGGTCATTCATTCATTCATTCACTCATTCACGTTATAACATGGACATCACCACGTATTACTAACATATTATTAATATTACAAATGAACCGATTCATTCATTCAGTATTTCTTGAATACCTACTACGTGCCAGGCTGTGCTGGGCTCCAAGGGAAACAAGGGGGAAGAAAAACCGGACCGGACGCCTCTCCTCAAGGCACGGATAATTTTGCGGGAATCTAGACAGAAAGCGAATCATCCCATGAGCAGAAGAAGAACAGCACTGTCTTCCAGGGGGGAGGGTGGGGGTGCCCCGTGCTGTGTCAGCCTGTAGTAAGAGGATCTGACTGGGTCAAGGAGCTTTACGAGCAAGTGACACTTGAAGACGAGCTGGGGTCTCTTAGGTAGGTGAGAAAAGGGGAAGAGTGATCCCGGCTAAGGGGACGGCATTTGCAAAGGCCCTGTGGCAGGAGGGCAGGGTGAATGAAGAGGGGTGGGCAGATTGTGCACGGTGGGGCTGCACAGGCGGCAGGAACCAAGCCGAGAAGTTTTAGTCGTTATCCCGAGAGCGGTGGGAACCACTGAAGGATGTAAGGAGGTGAGGGTGGCCATGTCTGTCTTTTAGCACGAGCACTGCGCCACCTGTAGTGGGCTCTCTAATGCGCTGTCCAGACAGCCCTGTGGAGAGAAAGTCCGGTTCCCCCCAGATGCCGGGAGGGCTGCTGGCAGGAAACCCTCAGCATCAAACCCTCCTGGGGTGGCGTCTGGTAGAGAGGGCGCTGGCCGAAGTCACAACCCTCCCCAGGAGAACCAGCGGCATCTGGTGCCTGATCAAGCCCAGGACAGCTCTGAGGGGGTCACCCCTCACCAGCGTTCCTGGTGGGGTTGTCTGAGGCCGGATGGAAGCTCAGTGAAGCCCCCTGCCTGACCCGGCGTGCCTCCTTCCCCCGCCACGGGTGACCTTCCGGAGGGCGCCCCGGACAGAGCGCCTTCACGCGCACGTCCGTCTCTGAGTCCGCATCCTGAGGCACGCAGCCTGCGACCCACGGGCGGAGAAGGGACCGGAGACCGTGCGTGGCGGAGGACGGGCTCCCCAGGTCAGGCGGCCAGGGGAGCCGGTGGGCTGCACCGGGGCAGGGAGGAGAGAGGAGAGGGGCCCTGTTACGAGAGGCATTGGGTTACCCCAAAAGATGTCAAAGTCCTAACCCCCCAGTCCTTGTGAATGTGACCTTCTTTGGAAACAGGGCCTTTGCAGACAGACGCTCCTGTTCAGATGAGGAGATGAGGTCACTCGGGGGGGCCCTGCTCCAATATGACTGGCGTCCTTCAGCAAAGGGGACATTCGGACACGGAGACTCACACCCAGAGAGAACAAACACCACATGAGGGTGAAGGCAGAGGTTGGGGTGATGTGTCTACAGGACCTGGAGTGCCTGAGACGGCCTGCAACCCCAGGAGCTGGGGGTGGGGGTGGGGAGAGCCTGGAGCAGACCCTCCCCGCAGCCTCGGAAGGACCCCACCCTGCCCACACCTGACCCCAGCCTTCTGGCTCCAGGACCGAGACCACCAACGCCTGCTGTTTCAGGCGCCCGGCGTGAGGGACTTGGTCACACGGCCCCCTCAGCTGATGAGGGGTTTCTGGGGAGAGACGGGGGAGCCTGCGTGCACCTCATCGTTACTCAGCTCCAATGACGCATTCACATGTTCAAAAAAAAAACCCCAAAAACAAACCCAAACTTAACACACAGGTAACTAGGATACACAGCGATGCTTTGAACACATCTGCCGCTGTGAGAGGAAGAAGGGCAGGGTTCCCCGCCTCTGTGGCCTGGAGGGGTGCGGCCAGGGAGCGGCCGCGGGGCTCACTTCCTGCACGTCCCCCCCCTCCGCCCCGTGGGGTTTCGGGGAGTCTCTGTGCACACGGCTCAGGGGCCTGCCCGCCGGCCCTGGCATGGGCCTCCTGCAGGAAGCCAGCTGGGGTGCTACGACTCCTGCCAGGGACCCACGTCCCAGCGGGCAGACGCCCCACCACCCCCAACTCCCCAGAGCAGGGCTGTGGGAGGCGGCCGGTGTGGGCCCCCACCCCCTGTTTCAGGCACACCCAGCGGCGGCGTGTGCAGAGGAGACTGTTGAAACGGAACAAGAGAAACCGAATGGTCTCTTCCACGCCGGGCGCCTAAGGAGATTTGCCAGGCCCAGCAGCTCGGGGACAGTCTCGTGTGTGGCTCTGTAAGCGTCACGGAAGGTACTCTGTCTCCTTGTTGGAAGAATTTGGAAGAACGTTCTGAAAATAAAGACAAAGAACAAAACAAAACAAAAAAATCCCCGAACAGCAATAACAACAACCCCCACAACCAATTCTTATCTTTGGAACAGAATAAAGTTAAAAAAAAAAAGAAAAAAAGAATCTAGATACAAAGGTATGATTTAACCCAGGGGTCCCCAAACTTTTTACACAGGGGGCCAGTTCACTGTCCCTCAGACCGTTGGAGGGCCGGACTATAAAAAAAAAACTATGAACAAATCCCTATGCACACTGCATATATCTTATTTTAAAGTAAAAAAACAAAACGGGAACAAATACAATATTTAAAATAAAGAACAAGTAAATTTAAATCAACAAACTGACCAATATTTCAATGGGAACTGTGCTCCTCTCACTAACCACCAATGAAAGAGGTGCCCCTTCCAGAAGTGCGGCGGGGGCCGGATAAATGGCCTCAGGGGGCTGCATGTGGTCCGCGGGCCGTAGTTTGGGGACCCCTGATTTAACCCGTACAACGTTGTAACTGTCAGCGAGGCTTCCTGGTGGGAAGTTGTCTTGTTCAGCATAACGTTAATTTTATGAAAACCCCGTTCTCTCAGCTTTCAGAGATTGCTGGCTTCTCTGGTTGGCTTTTGTTGACGATGGAAGTGCCAGGGTCCAGATGGACGTTTCCTACCTCTGACCGCCACCCGGCAGCGGGCACAGCCGGACCTCCGACGCCACGCCACGGCGATTGCTCCGATCGGGCGCTGGGATTTCCCGCAGGTAAGGGCTGGAGGGAGGGAGGTTGTGGAGGCCGGGCGCGCAGCAGAACGGCATGTCGTCCGGTGTTGTGAGTCGATAACCGTGATTTGATTTACATCACACCCTTAGATCAAAAAGGCAAAGGCCTCAGATGCCAAACGCAAAGGGGAAAATACCTCGAGTGTCACGGACCCAGGAGGGTGGCGGGGACGTTGACGGGCGGGGGCGGGTCCCTTCGTGTCTTCTCTCCTTTCGTCCACCCAGCGACCTTGGAAGGGAGGTTTGTGATGACCTCCCCCCCACCCACTTTACAGATGAGGAGACTGAGGCTCTAGACCAGGGGTCTCAAACTCGCGGCCCGCCGAACAATTTGTGCAGCCCGCAGACTAATCCACAAAGTTCAAAATATTTTGGATAAAATTAAGTAAGCCTAGGGGCCTACTTGTATTTTTCATTTCTCTAGCATCCTAGCTAGATATTAACTTAGTTAACAGCAGTTGTGATGTGAACTACAGTTTCTGGTCGTTTTGTGACACTGAGTAAACTGCATGTACGATTGTGCTTGTTGTACTGATTTTTTTTTTGTTTTCAACTGCAGTGAGAAAAGTGTTGCGTAACAGTTGCCTTTTGTAGACCTAGTGCAGCCCGCTGAACGGCTGTGATCTTGCTCTGCGGCCCACATGCTGAGTTGAGTTTGAGACCCCTGCTCTAGAGTGTTCATAACGCACCTGTGGGCTGCCACGAGTGAGAAACCCAGGTCCGCTCTGCTCCACGGCCGGGGCTGATGCGGACCAAGACGTCGGCACGACCCCGTATCACTGACCGCAGTGACCACCCAGGGAAGATTCACGAATCCCGACCCGGTGAATTCTACGCCTCACTGCGCCGCTCAGGGATGCGTTTAGATGGATGGAGTCGCCAGGAGCACTTTTTAATTTTTATTTTCAAGCTTCATTTACTCTACAACCACTCAACACCCTGGTCCAGTGTCCTCAAGATGGGTAACTGGGTTGAAGTTCTTTTTTTATATATTTTTATTATTATTATTATTTTGTATTTTTCTGAAGTTGGAAACGGGGAGGCAGTCAGACAGACTCCCGCATGCGCCCGACCGGGATCCACCTGGCACGCCCACCAGGGGGCGATGCTCTGCCCATCTGGGGCGTCGCTCTGCCGCGACCAGAGCCACTCTAGTGCCTGAGGCAGAGGCCATGGAGCCATCCCCAGCGCCCGGGCCATCTTTGCTCCAATGGAGCCTCGGCTGCGGGAGGGGAAGAGAGAGACAGAGAGGAAGGAGAGGGGGAGGGGTGGAGAAGCAGATGGGCGCTTCTCCTGTGTGCCCTGGCCGGGAATCGAACCCGGGACTCCTGCACGCCAGGCCGACGCTCTACCACTGAGCCAACCTGCCAGGGCCCTGAAGTTCTTTTTTTTTAATGTAGCACCGTGTTTTTTTTAAAACATAGCTGAGGGAAAACAGGGAATAAGCAAACACGATGTTACATTTGGAACCGATCTCCACTGGCGGAGAAAGAGCCGGAAGCCTTGCGTTGAGACCATTACGGCCAGGCGGTGGGAGAGCTGCTGGACCCCCCTCTCCCCCATCCACCCCGTTTTCCTAATTGGCGAACCGAGCTTCGATCCCGTGGCCTTGTGAGGGGACTCACATGGGATGAAAACGGGACGAGCCTGTGTGTCAAGAGAAACGCGCCAGCCCCGTAGCGAAGGTCTAAAGAACAATCAGACTGAATGAATGTCTAACCGGCCCCGTGACGGCGGAGCCTTGATGATGAGCCCCAATTAGGGAAGCCTCAGTTTCGCTTTTTGTTTAATGTCAGGAAGTGGAGGCTGCCGGGCAGACGCCGGGGAGGAGGAGGAAGCCTCCGTCGTCCTCCAGGTCCCAGCCGCTGCTGCGGACCCTTCCGCGCTCTGCGGGGAGGACGCCCTGGAGCCTGTGCGTCCCCTGTCGACGCCCAGAGAGGTACGCGCGGTGACGACGAGAGGAAGGGGCCCTGCTCCTCCTAGGAGCCTGCAGAGGCTGAAACACAGGAAAGACCGTTGTTCTGAAAACCAGGGACACGAAAGACTCAGTCTTGGACCAGAGACACGTGCCCTGGGTGGGGGTGGGGGGGGGGGGAAGGGAGGGATGAAACGGGTCAGCAGAACCGGCAATTCCAGAGCGCCGTCTTCCTGTCGGGCTCTTCCCACACCGACCGCCGGTGTTTCTGGCGGACGGGATGGACGCAGGTTGGCGCTGGTCGTCAAGGGAACGGGGAGGTGGCCTTCTGGAGGCCTGTGTGGTTAGCCTAGGGGTTGAGGAGAGGGGACAGGATGGAGCAGCAAGACTGGGACCTGCAGGGTCGCCCATCTGTGTGGGTGTTGGGGGGGGAATTCAGCTGCAGGTGCAGAACCGGGAATCCAAAAACGGTAGAGGCAGGAGGACAGGACCGGACCAGGGGGACCGACACAGGACAAGGAGAGCAGGACTCTCAGGTCAGGAACCTGACTCAGGTGTGCAAGCCGTTGGCAATGGGACGTCTCCCCAGAGGGGGCGACATCCCAGCCAGCGTGCAAAGGCAGTGGGGAGTCTCCCCGGAGGAGGTGACAGCCCAGCCAGTGTGCTAAGGCAGTGGGGAGTCTCACGGGAGAGGGTGACAGCCCAGCCAGCGTGCGAAGGCAGTGGGGAGTCTCACGGGAGAGGGTGACAGCCCAGCCAGCGTGCGAAGGCAGTGGGGAGTCTCACGGGAGAGGGTGACAGCCCAGCCAGCGTGTGAAGGCAGTGGGGCATCTCCCTGGAGTGGGTAACATCCCAGCCAGCGTGCCAAGGCAGTGGGGAGTCTCCCTGGAGTGGGTAACATCCCAGCCAGCGTGCGAAGGCAGTGGGGAGTTTCCCCGGAGGGGGTGACAGCCCAGCCAGCGTGCCAAGGCTTGTGAGTCCCTGGGAAGGGGCATGTGGTGCCCGTGCTTATCAGAGTTATGTGAGTCAAGTATGGAAAATTCAGCACGCTGATAGCCGCAGTCCAGGCGCAGGGAGCTGGAGTCTTTGGGGATGGGCCCCGGGCACTGGGGCTCTGCATTTGATACATCTCCTCGCAGCAGATGTAGCAGCAGATGTAGCAGCAGAGCTTCCGGGTGTAGGCCGGGGGGGGGGGTGCATCCCAGGCTGCCCGGGGGGAGGTGACTCTGTCCAGAAGGCTGGGGTAGCGGCAACCCGGCTTCTTCCACGGCCCAGTGGGATTTCTGACACACGCCTGCCGGGCTGTTGGGGGGATTCGGTAAAGCATCCAGTGGGTACTTGATACATATTCCTCAAAAAAAAAACCCACAAAAAACTGAAGGTGCAGGTGTTTTCCCAGGACGAGGACAAGGTGTTGCAGCTCGAGCCGGGGGGGGGGGGGTAGGGTAGGGGGGGCGGCACAGTGATCGTGCTGAGTGCCCCTGCGTTGTGCGCTCTGAAACGGTGACAGCCGTGTTATGTGAATCTCACCTCAATAATAACAACCAACACAACAACAATAATAATGATGGTGATGATGACGAAATCCAGGCTGCAGAAGGCTCCCCCGGGGTGCGGCTACCTTTCCAGAGGAAGACACGGCCTTTGTGTACTTTGTGTCAAGATGTCCGGGCCTCCCTGCCCCTCCACACCCACCCCGCAGATGTTTCTCCCCCCCCCTTCCCCGCCCTCGTGCCTGAAGCCTGTGGGTCTCCCCTGAACTCCAGAGTCGGCCACCACACAGCCCCTCCTCCCTTTGAAAATGAATAAAATTGATACATTTTTTAAATGTCCTAAGCAAGCTATGCCAAAAAGTCACCCCATTCTGGTCCGTAAAGTCTGAGAAGTGGGCAGAGCCCAGGCCTCTCTAATGGGTAAGGGTCCCAGAGCCCCTGGGCTCCCCAGCCTCGCACATTTAGAGGACTTTTGTGAGGTCTCTAAAGGCTGCTTGGGCTGACAGCTGTGCCAGCAAAGTCCCACGGGATCGCACCCCGGAAGGACAGGGGGGAACTGTCATGGGGAAGGTGGATATAGAGCTTAGGGTTCGCCCTGTGGTTACTGGATCAGAAAGTCGTGAACCGTCCCCTCAGAATCCGGACGGGGAAGCACTCAGTCCGAGGTAGACCCCACAATAAAGCCCAGCATGTGTCTGAGAAAGACCTGGTTAGGGGAGCAGTTCACCGTGTAAAGGACGACCCCTTGGCAGAACAAAGTCACTCACGTGCCACCACAAAATGCCAATCCCATGAAAGACCTGTTCCCACTCCCACCCCCCATATCCCCAAAAGAGACAGCCTGGAAAACAGTCTTAAAGTGTGGTGAAGAAAAGTCAAGGTGTGAAAGTTTCACAGAAAAGCAAATTCCTCTCCACCCAGTAGAGACGCTTCTCAAGGGCAGCCTTTGGTTTCCTGAATCCAAGGGGACTCTCAGGAGTAGGTAACAATGCGTAGAGAAAGCTGCCCAAGTGACTGCTAAATTGCAAGTCACATGCGAGTCAGCTCCAAAGTGGGCCGGCTGCTGGGAGGGGCGCCAGACCCAGGAAAGTGTGGGGAAGATGCCCCCCGACTGACCCCACCCAGAGGGCCAGGAGGCAGGCCGTTTGACCACCAACTCCTGTTTGTCTTTGTTCAAGGTATGGTGCCCTTAGTTACTGGCACTCTAGCCTTCTATGCTGGCAGCAAATGGTGGCCAGAGCAAGTCCTTGGGATTAATGTGGTCCTGGCAGGTGGAAGCTAGAAGCCTGTGTACTCGGGGAGGGGGCAGGACAGGGCGTGGTGTAAGTAGAGAAGTGACACCATCTACTGTGAAGGGCAAGAGTGTCCGATGAGGCCATGGCCGGCTGGCTCAGCGGTAGAGTGTTGGCCTGGCATGTGGAAGTCCTAGGTTGATTCCTGGCCAGGGCACACGGGAGAAGCACCCATCTGCTTCTCCACCCCTCCCCCTCTCCTTCCTCTCTGTCTCTCTCTTCCCCTCCCGCAGCCAAGGCTCCATTGGAGCAAAGTTGGCCCAGGTGCTGAGAATGGCTCCGTGGCCTCAGCCTCAGGCACTAGAATGGCTCCAGCTGCAATGGAGCAATGCCCCCGATGGGCAGAGCACCCCCCCCCCGTGGGCGTGCCGGGTGGATCCCGGTCGGGCACATACAGGAGTCTGTCTGTCTGCTTCCCCGCTTCTCACTTCGGAAAAATACAAAAAAAAAAGTGTCTGATGCTTGCGGGTCTGAAGATGCAAATACTGTACCCCGAAGGCAAGAGCGTGATGTGTTCATGGAAGACACAGAAGACCAGTGTAGCCAGAATGCTGTGGCCAACGCAGATGCAGAGGAGGGAAGGTGGTAGCATGCTGGCAAATATTTCCAGCCAGCTCTAAGAGAGAGAGAGAGAGAGAGAGAGAGAGAGCAAAGCTCTGATTTGTCCTGTATGCCGGTTCCTGTAGTGTAAATGCTCACTCACACCATGGCTGACTCCATGCACCAAGGTGAACCCCGAACACCGAGTTGGAAAGAGAGAGATGTGGGTGCGTGGCTCTCGCCCGCTGGTGCACGCCAGCCCTAGCTCGCATGGGAGGAGCAAAGGGAAGGAGATGGAAAGGAAGATGGAAAACCATCAGGAGGGTTTTAGGCAGAGGACAGAAGAGACAATTTAACTTATGTCTGTTCATGAGCCACGAGGCTGAAGAAACAGGATAAAGCGTTTAGGACCTGAGACCTGAGACCTCTCCGCTCTAGAACCTTGGCAGTGGGCTCCTCCAGTTTCAGAGAGGAGAGAGAGCTCTGTCCTCAGACCTTCTCGTGTGGGGCTGAGACCCCTTCTTTCACTTAGACAGCATTAAAGGTCTCCCACAACTTAACAGCGCAGGGTACGGACAGATGCACTTTCCCCCAAGGTTCCCATTTGCCCGAGTAAGTTAAAGCTTTGGTGACTTTTGCCAGTTTAAGTTAGACCTTTCATACCCCTTAAACATGTTTTCCTGTAAGTATAATAGAATTACGGCGGAGAAATGAAGCTATCCGTCACGAGAACGCCAGCATAGCAGGAGAGGAGCGTGATGATGGGGGTGCCCGGCTGCGGGAAATACCTGTGCAAATGAAAATTGATTTTCTTGAGGGTTCTCCGCCTGGTGAAATAAATTCAATCTGCATTTACTTCTATTTGCTTAAAAACCTCTTTGTTAAAATAAGTGCCGCAGCATAGAGACGTAATCTAATAAATTAGGGGAGGATAAATTATACCTAATAACATTCTGCACAGAGCATATACTCAAGAGGGAGCCTGCAGGAGGGAGGCTCGTGGAAGCCACTTAAAAGTTTTGGACCTAATTCTATTTGTAACGGTAGAACCGACAAACAGATACGTTTAGGCTTCTTCGAGCTTGTTTTATTTTATTTGTTTCCCAGATCAGCTTTATTATTATTTTAATTTCCAAGTTTCCACTTAGCCTGAAGAACAAGGAGGCTCCACTAGGTCTTAAAATTTAATGCAACTGGAACAAACACTCTTTAATGAGAGGAAATGGTATTGCTAGCCTGATGTGCCAACTCACTAAAAGAAGCCCCATTTTCCACTGTCCCACCCCTCAGATGTGCATTTTCCCTTCCCCCCAAAAAGGGGAAATATAGAGTGTTTATTTATTGAGTATCTGGTAAATCACCTAACACTTGCTGTTAAGAATGCACCCCGGGGTGGGGGTGGGGTGGGGAGCTTGCTTACTGGCTGCACTTGTGCACACATTATGTCCTGTGCAGGAGACTGGTTGGTGTGCAGAAAAATGAGGCTGTTGTCACCACAGCTGCTCTGAGCCTGTTGGGAATATAAGAACAACCCATGGAGGTCGGCTAATTTTGTGTTCAAATTACTTTTCTAAAGTAGCCATTTATCACTATGAATTTCCCTCTTGGTGCTGCTTTTGCTGCACCCCATAAGTTTTGGTATGTGGTATTTCCCTTTTCATTTGTCTCAAGATATTTTTTTTTTGAATTTTCTTTTGATTTCTTCTTTGAGCCATTTGTGGTTTAGGAACCTGCTGTTTAAGCTCCACATGTTTGTGAATTTCTCAGTTTGCTTCTTGTGATTGATTTTTAGTCTTAGGACATTCAGTTGAAAAAGAAGCTTGATACGGTTTCAGTCTTCTTAAGTGTATTAAGACTTGTTTTATGGCCTAACAGGTGGTTTATCTTGGAGAAGGTTACATGTACACTTGAGAAGAATAAATATTCTGCTGCTTCTGGAGGAAATGTACTGTATATATGTTCGTTAAATCTATCTGATCTAATGTATTTCAGTTTAGTGTATCTTTTTTTTGTGTGTGACAGAGACAGAGACAGAAAGAAAGACAAATAGAGACAGACGGACAGGAAGGGAGAGAGATGAGAAGCATCAATTCTTTGTTGCAGCTCCTTAATTGTTCATTGATTGCTTTCTCATATGTGCCTTGACCGTGGGGCTGCAGCAGACCGAGTGACCCGTTGCTCAAGCCAGCGATCTTGGGTCCAAGCTGGTGAGCTTTGCTCAAACCAGATGAGCCCGCGCTCAAGCTGGCGACCTCGGGGTCTTGAACCTGAGTCCTCCGCGTCCCAGTCTGACACTCTATCCACTGCGTCATCTCCTGGTCAGGCCAGTGTAGTGTTTCTTTGTTAACTTTCTGTCTGGAGGATCACTCCATTGGTGAACATGGGGTGTGGAAGTCCCCTACTATTACTGCACTGCTGCTTACTTCTCTCTTCAGGACTGTTAATATTTGCTTTATATATTTAAGTGCTTCAAAGTTGGGGTGCCCATGTGTTCAAATATTTCTACTACATGCCCCGCAGAAGGGGAGTCACGCCTGTTGCCGGCCCCATCCTTGAGCATCTATCCTGGTGAATCCTGAGGCAATGCTGCTCTCATCTTACTGATGAAGAAATCTAGGTGCAAAGAGGGAAATCACGGCCGGTAAGTGTGACTCCAGGGACCATGTTCCCACAGGACCCCACCTCGCTGCTGGAAGGGTCAGCTGGGGAGAGTCATGTGCCTCCGTTTCCTCTCTCGTGGTTTTCCTGTCTCGTCTGGAAAGAGATGTTGAAACAAAACAGCTCCGGTCCGGTTCTCCCCGACGGGGCACTCACTTCCCGACCCCGGTTTTTGACTTCTGTCTTTCTCGATTCCTTTCGAGCTGTTCATGGACATGGGAAGTTGGTGCACCCTTGACTTTCCGAAGCCCCGTCGGTTTCCCCCACTACGGCCTGTGGGCTTCCGACTGGGCGAGTCTGTCCCTTTGTTCCTTGTGGGAAATCCCACAGTGACCTCTGGCTACTCTCAGCCTCCATGTCTTGATGGAGAAGTGGCCAGAGGCCGGACCCCACGGGACCTGGCGGGCTAGAGACCTACTTCCTTACTCCTGTCTCGTGGCATCAGAGGAACTTGCCATTCTTGACCTTTTGGAACGCGGATGTGTAGCTACTGGACTTTTGTATAAACTTTGCAGCTGGGGGGTGGTCGTGTGACAAGGAGCATTCTGAGAGGGCCTTTTTTTTTCTGTCGAAAGGGAACAGTGCAGCTTGCAGCCCCATCCCCTGCCTTTGCTGCCTCCTAGAAGGAGAACATGATGGCTGGAGCTGCAGCAGTCATCTTTGCGATCCTGAGGGGAAGGCCAAGAGATTTGCCAAGATGTGGGTTTGGACATCGTTGAGCAGCTGTGACAATACCTCCAGCCACCCACCCTGACCTTCTTGTTAAGTGGGGAGAATAACCCTGCTTTGCTTTGAGCCTCTCCAGCCAGCATTTTCCTTTTGTTTAAGTGGAATGTGTTCCTGCCTCGTTCGTGCACCTCCCCCCGTGTGGCGTGACACTTCTACCCTCAGAGCTCATCAGACAGAAGCTCTGTGAGGGCGGGGACCAGGTCTGCCTCGTTCACCACCATCCTGCGTAGAGTCGGGGATGCTGGAGGCGCTCAGGTGCCTGCTGAGGGATGTCGAGTAAACGGAGGACGACGAGGGAGGGTCAGACGCAGAGCCACAGAGACGTTTCCAGCCTGGCCACGTCAGCGTCTCTGACGCCCACTCTGGTGCCTCCGGTCCCCAAGGTCACGGGCGCCTCACTTCTCTTTGTCGTTGAGCCCGGGGTGACACGGGGGAGGATGTCCCTCACCGCGCAGCCAGCCGTGTGGGAGGCTTCCTCTGCCGCCTGCCTTTCCGCCGCTGTAAACAAACGTTAATTTGCCGCCGTGATCGTTGGCCTTTGGGGTGCCCTTTCCATCATTGTAATTTTGTGACTGCACTGAACTAAACCAAGCTCGTCATTGAACTTGGCCTTCCAGAAAAATCCTTGGAGGGTGTGTTCTAAGGCAGGGGAATGTCCGGTTCTTTTTGTTGTTACTGTTGTTTGATTTGGTTTTGGCTTGGGGGTTTGTTCTTTTTTTTTTTTTTTTTTTTTACAGAGTCAGAGAGAGGGATAGATAGGGACAGACAGACAAGAATGGAGAGAGATGAGAAGTATCAATCATTAGTTTTTCGTTACGACACCTTAGTTCATTGATTTCTTTCTCATATGTGCCTTGACCGTGGGCCTTCAGCAGACCGAGTAACCCCTTGCTCGAGCCAGCGACCTTGGGTCCAAGCTGGTGAGCTTTTCGCTCAAAGCAGATGAGCCCACCCTCAAACTGGCGACCTTAGGGTCTCGAATTTGGGTCTTTCTGCATCCCAGTCCGACTCTCTATCCACTGCGCCACCGCCTGGTCAGGCGGTTTGTTCCATTTTGCATGTAGATTTAGGTCGCGCCTGGGAACACGCTCACCTATGTGAGGGTGAAACAAATGTGCCGCAGGTTTCTACAAATGTCTTGCCCCGGATGCGTTTCTTTCCGATGCTCGTAAGTCACAAATGGGTCCTACGTGGCTGTCCACACGCTTACGTTGAGGCTGTGTCCTGCAGCGTAGTTTTGACGTCAAGCGGAAATCCGCTCTTCTATTTTCCTTGGACCCGCGGAGAAATCCTTGGAAAAATTCGGCTGCGCTGTCGGGGTCCCGCGCGTCCCTGACTCACACAGGCTCTCTCCAAGTCCCGGGCTATTGACGCATGCTGTGTCCATGTCACCAGGTCCCGTTTTCCAGGGGACAAGTCACGACTTGATGACGTCAGCAGTTGTGTGAGATGGACAGACCCCAGGGTGGTCTTTGGTGCGTCTCCACCTGGGTCCGGATTCCGGCTCTGCCCTTTGATAGCGCGGTGACAACCATGGGGCTATGAACTGTGTCAAGTGTAGACTTGGCTCACCTGTGAAACGCACAGAGAGCAGCGCCTGCTCCCCAGGACGTGGCGACAGAGAGCAGGAGAGGCCGCTTGGAACCTGTCTGAGCGGCGGGCTGGGATGGAGCAAGCCCAGCAAAGCGGGAGGTGCTGACTGACATGCGAGGTCACAGGCGTCTTCGGACCTCAGTTTCCCCACCTGTCGTTTGTGACACCCTTTGCAACTGTGGGTGAAGCCTGCGACGTGGATGCAGAGTGTTATTATAATTAGAGGCTTGCGATCTCTGCGGGGTGGAAAGGAGGAGGCTAGCAGCAGGGTGTCCGCTGCCTGGATGCAAACCTCAGGAGTGTGCGTGTGTGTGTGTGTGTGTGCGTGTGAGAAATTCCTATTGAAGACAAGATTCACACAAAGGCAAAGTAACCCCCAATCCCGGCATCGCGGAAAAGATAACCAGAAGAAGAAAGAGTGTGGAATACGGAGAGGGAAGGCAAACGAATCCAGTGAATTAATCCACTGAAGCCCTTCCCCAAATACAGGAATTAAATATCCATCTTGGAACGCTTTGTGTAAGGCAGGGGTCCCCAAACTAAGGCCCGCGGGCCACATGCGGCCCCCTGAGGCCATTTATCCGGCCCCCGCTGCACTTCCGGAAGGGGCACCTCTTTCATTGGTGGTCAGTGAGAGGAGCACGTTGACCATCTCATTAGCCAAAAGCAGGCCCATAGTTCCCATTGAAATACTGGTCAGTTTCTTGATTTATTTTTACTTGTTTTTTATTTTAAATATTGTTTTTGTTCCCGTTTTGTTTTTTACTTTAAAATAAGATATGTGCACCCCCCCTTCCTCTCTGTCTCTCTCTTCCCCTCCCGCAGCCAAGGCTCCATTGGAACAAAGATGGCCCGGGCACTGGGGATGGCTCCTTGGCCTCTGCCCCAGGCGCTAGAGTGGCTCTGGGCGCGGCAGAGCGACGCCCCGGAGGGGCAGAGCATCGCCCCCTGGTGGGCAGAGCGTTGCCCCTGGTGGGCGTGCCGGGTGGATCCCGGTTGGGCACATGTGGGAGTCTGTCTGACTGTCTCTCCCCGTTTCCAGCTTCAGAAAAAAAAAAAAAAAGATATGTGCAGGGTGCATAGGGATTTGTTCATAGTTTTTTTTATAGTCTGGCCCTCCAACGGTCTGAGGGACAGTGAACTGGCCCCCTGTGTAAAAAGTTTGGGGACCCCTGGTATAAGGGGTACTCTCAGGGAAGGTGGAACTTGTCAACGGCAGGCGAACCCTTCTGCTTGGGTCTGAGGAAGGGTGACTTTACGGACTCTGTTCTCAGGGCCCGAACGCCTGTGGCGGGGCTGTAGACAGATGTGAGCTAATTGCTTGCTTTTTCCGCGGAGTCCATTTCGTTTCCATGCGGCGAGAGCCGCGGGAGCCGGCTGTGTGTGTGATGGAAGACCAGCAGGTGCAGGGCTGACCCATGACGGCCTCCCCCTCCCCCTGGCCCTGAGCTGGTGTCGAGCCTGCCGGCCCTGACGAGGGAGCCGTTGGACCAGGAGCGCCGCGGTGATTCCTCTCTAGAGGGGAGCGCTGGCTGGCGCAGAGGACGCACAGTGGGCATCGTGAATGGAGGACCGCGACTATTAGCCTAAAGCCCCCAGGCTTCACGCGGTTTTATAATCTGAGAACGTCCGCAAGAGCCGACAACTGTGCCGTTTTTAAGTCAGCTCCCCGAGCCCTCAAGACGCCGAGACGAGCCTGACCAGGCGGTGGCGCGGTGGCTTGAAACGCTGGGCTGGGATGCTGAGGACACAGGTTCGAGACCCCGAGGTCGCCAGCTTGAGCACAGGGTCACCGGCTTGAGCGTGGGATCATAGACTTGACCCCAAGGTTGCTGGCTTGAGCCCAAGGTCTCTGGATTGAGCAAGGGGTCACTTAACTCTGCTGGAACCCCCAACCCCGATCAAGGCACGTCTGAGAAAGCCATCAATGAACAACTAAGATGCCGCAGTGAAGAATTGATGCTTCTCATCTCGCTCTCTTCCAGCCTGTCTGTCCCTGTCCCTCCCCATCTCTCTCTCTCACACACACTTAAAAAAAAACAAAACGACGCTGAGACGAGACCCTCTCCTGGGGTCCTCAGCCGGACACCAGGCCCTGGGAGGGGGCAGCTGCTGTCTCTTTGCAGAGGGGAGAAAAGAAGGGCTTTGGAAACACCCCGGCAAACGGTTACATGCACCCTCGTGCCAACCAGTTCACCACACGATTCAAATAATCGCTTAAAGAATTCTGTTTGAATAAACACGTAACCTCTGTCTTGCTCCAAACACAACACTTAATGTAAGACGGCTCATGGACCCCAACACAAATCCCAGAACCAGATAGAAGCTTCTAGAACAGGGGCCAGCAAACTTTTTTTTGGGGGGGGGGGAGTAAAGATACAAATATGAACTATTTTAGGCTTTTTCATTTCATTTTCATGAATTTACGTTTAAAAGCTGAAGCAGTGGAAAATATTTTCCCCTTAAGCGCAACTCCGTTGTCCTGGTGGGACATTACTTCACGTTCACTGTGAAGAGCTAGCATCTGAGCCGAGATGCACTGTAAGTATAAAACAGACATCTTGTGGCTCTGTGGCCTCTGCCTCAGGCGCTAGAGTGGCTCTGGTCACAACATGGCGACGCCCAGGATGGGCAGAGCATCGCCCCCTGGTGGGCAGAGCGTCGCCCCTGGTGGGCGTGCCGGGTGGATCCCGGTCGGGCGCACGCGGGAGTCTGTCTGACTGTCTCTCCCCGTTTCCAGCTTCAGAAAAATGAAAAACAAACAAACAAACAAAAAAACCCAGACATCTTGTTTTGAAGACTTGTTACCAAAAAAGGCAAAAATTTCTTCTTATAATTTGAATCTTACTTATCTATTCAAATGCTCCTTATTTTTTTGGCTTAAACAACTCACAGTTAACTATAGTAAATAATCATTTTAAAAATGCGTTGAGCTAAAAAGTATTAACATCATTTTAGTCTGTTTCTTTTCCTAAGGTGGTTGCTAGAAAATCTGAAATTATGCGTGTGGCTCTCGTTACAGTGCTCCTGGACAGAGCTGGTCCGTACAGGCCAGGGCAAAGGTAGGTTTACAGTTGTTCATACGGAAAATAATACAATAATTAAGGAGTCATCACACAAGAATGAAATCGTGTTTTCCATTCTCAAAACTATAAACCCGCCCCTGCCCACCTTGTCTCTTGTTTTGGGTGGTGGTTACTTGAGTATTTGCAAATGTCAAAAGTCATTGAAATTGAACTGAGTGCCTAAAACCCGTGCATTTTATTGCGTATTAATTAGAGTTTAATTTTTTTTTTCTCTCTCTGAAGCTGGAAACGGGGAGAGACAGTCAGACAGACTCCCGCATGCGCCCGACCGGGATCCACCCGGCACGCCCACCAGGGGGCAACGCTCTGCCCACCAGGGGGCGATGCTCTGCCCCTCCGGGGCGTAGCTCTGTTGCCACCAGAGCCACTCTAGCGCCTGGGGCAGAGGCCAAGGAGCCATCCCCAGCACCCAGGCCATCTTTGCTCCGGTGGAGCCTCGGCTGCGGGAGGGGAAGAGAGAGACAGAGAGGAAGGAGAGGGGAAGGGGTGGAGAAGCAGATGGGCGCTTCTCCTGTGTGCCCTGGCCGGGAATCAAACCCGGGACTTCCACATGCCAGGCCGACACTCTACCACTGAGC
Organism: Saccopteryx leptura; assembly: GCF_036850995.1. Lineage (NCBI taxonomy): Eukaryota > Metazoa > Chordata > Mammalia > Chiroptera > Emballonuridae > Saccopteryx > Saccopteryx leptura. Next base: position 194,239,441 of record NC_089508.1, on the reverse strand, counting down.
CAACCGGCCAGGGCCTATTAGAGTTTAATTTTTAAAAAATCACTGCACACAATGCAATCAACAGCTCAAATGCTGTAGAGATGTTCTCCTGAAACCTGTGTGCTCTCATTGATCACTGTCCCCCTGTTAAATTTAATTCCTAAATAAAAAACAAAAAAATGACACCCACACGACCCCTGCTCAGCTGATTCATTCATGGTATTAGAAGATTTGAAGTTCAGATTTGAAGTTCAATATGTATATATGGAAGACATATTGGTGATCTATATAGAAGCTGTATATATATATATATATAGTATATATCTGTAAATATCTAGTATATATCCATATATATAGATATATAGTATATATCTGTATAGAGAGAAGACATGTATATTATATATGTTTATATATAATTAATACACAATTCAAAAAAAAAAAGCCTCAAGACTTATTTTAAAATTGAACTTGGCTTCATGGTGTATCCAAAGAGTTTAATCCTTTGCATTTTAAAAGCAAATGAATGCAGAACAATGGGTTGATTAGTTAGGCCCTGCCCAGGGAGCCCTTGGGTCCCAGAAGCAAGAAGGTTCTACAATCTGGTTCCAGGCCCGGTTCCCTGGACCACCAGTCTGTCCCGGGTGGGGAGGACCTGTCCTATTTGAAAGAGACGGTGGCCCTGGTGTCCACTCAGCCTGAAGGCAGCCCTCTGCGTTGCTCTGGGCCCTGCCTTCCATCAGACCGTTAAGGACGTGCTCGGGCTGCAGCACAGTTCTCTGGGAAAGCAAAACTTCTGACCAAGAAGAGGCCTTCCTGCTTAAGGCAGCCGGGCCAGATGCCTTGTGACACCCGGACACAGACGACTTCCTGAACTGAGGGGGATGGGGCTGAAGTGGCCACGTGGCAGAGAGTAGGGGTTGACCACTCAGATACATGTGTCCTGACCAGAGTGACCGCAACGCTGGGCTGGTTCAGGCAGGAAGGCCAGACGCAGGCAGGGACTTTCCACTCTGGGTGTAGAGGGACAGGAAGTCAGCTGTGGTCTAGCAGACGGAGCGGGCCCAGACCGCAGGGTGAGGGAGTGACCAGCAGCAGCACAGGAAGATGTGGTCAACAACCTCAGCCCCATCCCCATCTTCGGGAGGGTCAGACCCTCAGACATGCCTCTGCACCTGCTTCGGGTCCATATAGTCACTCCCCGCCCACCGAGTTAGACAAGGTGGTAGGCCTGCCCGCTGGGCACGTGGAGCAGCTCAGATTTGTGGATTCCCTCGGAAATCTGCCCCCCGGCAGAATCCAGAGCCGGCGCCGCCCACGGCCACTTCCCATCCCGGTGGCCCTCCTAGCAGCGTTAACTTCCGAAGTATCCGCATCCATTAACAGGGTCCCCCCCACCCCCATCCCAGCATGGCCTCCCGGGCCTCTGAGGCTTGGGAGCTGCAGGGACTGCGGGGTTTAGAGGTAGCACGTCGCCTCACATCATACTGACTCGCATCTCCCTCCGTGTACCGGGCTTCATTGATTTCTCTGTACTCATGAGGGATGCAGCTCGCGGGGCCCGGATCTCTGATGCATCCGAGCTGTCAGTCAAAGGGGAGAGAGACAGGGCAGGAGGGAGGCATTATTATTCCAAAGCAGAGTCATTAGATTAATGGGAAGCTCCACCATGCCGCTGATGTGGGGAGAGTCCATGACATTACAGAGGGAGGACTGTCTCCAGATGAGAGAGCTGCTGCTTCTCAAGCATGCGTCCTAATGTCCTACTGACGAGCTCGCATGGGCGCATCCTACTCTCAGCTGCTGCTGCTTGCCCGGAGCTCTCCTGGGCGGGTGGGCTGGCGCGCTGATTAGCGCCTGTTAGATCCGGCGTCAGCAGCTTAGAGACCAAATCACCACCGCTCCTCATTTGCGCCCCCATCTCCTTCAACGTGCGCGTGCGCGCACCGGGAAAATGAGACGGTGGTTTGTGCAGGAGCAAAGGACATTTCTCATGACGTCGCCAAAAGGAAATTCTCTCTCCCCGCGACTGAGCTCTCCCCCCCATAATTTGGGAAAATAAAAGCTTGAAGGCCATAAGTAGACCGCAAACTTTAGAAATAATTCCCCCCCGGGGGTGGGGTGGGGGTGGGGATGTCTCCCGTGTCCTTCTATCCACACACATTTGGTTTTTCCCAAGTCGGAGCTTGTCATCAAGTAGCTGTATCTTCGTGGCTTTTATTTTCACCTTCTAGAATGATTTATTATTCGGGGTGGATGGAGGTGGAGGGGAGAGTTTCTCCAGGGGGTGTTTCTAAGTGTCAGGAAAGGGTTCTCTGGTTCCACGGTAAAGAGAGTTGGGTGATGCAAGAGGTGCTGGTGGTAGGAATGTGGGCAGCTGGTGGCTGTTGGCACGACAGTGGGAACGGACCAGGACAGAAAAGATTGTTGAGGGTGAAATGTGCGGAGTCGAAGTGCAATACATATTTTTAGCCACCACAGCCACCCCTCTGCGTCCTGGACTATATACACCCTCTCCAGGGACGAGGAAGTCTGCAATCCGCTCCCTGCTCACTGACGACTCACCCGGTGGAGCCACGGGCTTCACGCAGCTCCTCGCCCTGCCGGCCATCTTGCTTTGAACTCTCCGGGCCTCTGAGCTCCCTGGTCATCCACGGAATATGTTTTTGTGTCTAGCCTCACCTCGCCCTTTGGACTTGGTCCTTTGAGTGGACTCACGATGACTGACTCAGATCAACGTCCCTCCTGGTCCAGCTCCGCCACGGTGTCCTCCTCCTCTCCTCACCCACCACCCACCCACCCGCCACCCTGCTGGGAGCCTCTCGCCTTTCTCCGGGACCTGGACCGGACTGGAACCATGATGGAGAAACCCGGGTCGCATCAGAACAGGCCCCCTGCCGCCTTTGACCTGGGCGCGTTTTGTTTTCTCTGCTAGGGTGTTATTTCTCCGCTAATGTCCTCTGATAACCTCATCTGGCAAATGTAATACCTGGGAAACTAGCCCCTACTCCCCCCCCCCCTCCCCGGGGGCGTTGGCTACGGTTCCAGCTCAGCGGGCGTGCGGTCTGCCTTCCCTCCACATTTTTCTTTTGAAAGTTCCAGAACTATGGACTTGCCATTAACAGCCTATTAACGTATCTTTTTGATGAAAACTGTACAGTTCATCACCAAACACGCCAAGTCAAGACGATACATAAAACGTAGGCACTTAGCACATAACTGCGCAGCTATTATAAATCCATTCTTCTTTCCCTCGAAGACTTTAAGAGGCCCTCGTAAAATTGGACACCATCTAAGTGCTCGGCGGGCGGGGACGGGTGAAGATACGCCCCAGCCCTACTAAAGCGACCGCTGGGTTTGCAGGGACCGTTTCATGACTTGCGGGAAGATGCTGAGTGAGAAGACGGGGGTGCGGGGGGGGGGGGGAGTGGTGGCGTCTTCTGTGTCAACCCAGGCGCTCCATGTCCTGCAGCCTCGACTGGGACACTGGCTTCCGGGGCCAGGGGACCCTCTCTATATTCATCAAGTCCCTGCTGGGCAGAGTGGCCGGAGGGCAGCTAGCTGGAAATCATCCGAGGAAGGGCTGCTGCTTCCAGTCAGGGGCTCAAGGCAGGAGGAGACCTGTGTGTGTGTGTGTGGGGGGGGGGGGGAGGGGGGATGGTGGGGGGGGGGATGGAGGGACGGAGGAGGGTGGCCACCCACATTCCCTGCAGTGAGATCTGGCCAGGCCAGGGGTCCCCAAACTTTTTACACAGGGGGCCAGTTCACTGTCCCTCAGACCGTTGGAGGGCCGGACTATAAAAAAAACAACTATGAACAAATCCCTATGCACACTGCACATATCTTATTTTAAAGTAAAAAAACAAAACGGGAACAAATACACTATTTAAAAAAAAGAACAAGTAAATTTAAATCAACAAACTGACCAGTATTTCAATGGGAACTATGCTCCTCTCACTGACCACCAGTGGAAGAGGTGCCCCTTCCGGAAGTGCGGTGGCGGGCGGGGGGCGGATACATGGCCTCAGGGGGCCGCATGCGGCCCGTGGGCCGTAGTTTGGGGACCCCTGTGCCAGGCCGTCCAATCTCATTCGGCGTTGCTGTTCCAGGCTTATCTGGACTCTTCAGTGCCTGCCTAGATTACTTCCGGGGGGAGTTACCCCGGGAGGCGCGCACAATGGATAGACTCGCGCCAGGCTGACAATTCGCGGGACTGGATCCATGCGCTTCTCGGCTTCACATTCCATCACGTCCCCAGTGTGTGTGCACACACCCACACACAGCTGTGCACGAACACACTGACCCCCAGTAGAAATGTGGGGAGCCAACACTGGAATGAGGGCGGGGCGGGGTGCTGGCGCCGTTGTGAAGAGCACGGGGGGGGGGCGCGGGCTGGAGGACCCCCCCACCCCCACCCCCACTCCCAGTTGGAGGGTGGCCAGGTCCAATCTGGATTTCAGATAAACAACACTTCTTTATAAGTATAAAGATTTTCATTCTCTTTAGCTGGCAATTCTGCCTGGACCCCTGGTTGATGAGAAGAAAAGCTAAGATTAGGATTTATTACTGGGGAGAGGGACTGGGCGTGGGGAGTGTTGCTTCCCGACTCCTCTCTCTCCTCCGAGCGCAAGGCCCCGAGGGGACTGCGTTTCTCCGTAAAGTGTAAAGTTCCCATCTCTCCCGGATTTTTCTCTCTTTTTTTTTTTTTTTTGAGAGAACTCACTCTCACGCTCCCCTTTCTGCCTGGAATTCACATAGAATGAACCTCCAGCGTTTCCCTGGCAACCGGGGCCTCCCAGTAACTTTCTCAAAAAGCCCGTGGACAGAAACCCTGAAGAACTCTGTTCGAAGAGAGCTGGTGTGGCTTCCCAGCAGACATGTTTTAAAACAACATTTAAACAAGATTTTGGAAACTGGTTTTTGTCACGTTTTAACCTCTCTCCTTTTTTTTTTTGGCGGGGGAGTAGGGGGAGAGGAAAAGCCCACAGACATTTTTCTTGTACAGGACAGGGGCTGCTGTTGGCTCAGCTCTGGGTCTCAGGTGACCTGGCCTGGACGAGGACTGTCCAGATCTCACTGAATTGTCACACAAGCCTGGAGCTAAAGGGGACCAGAGATTCTGGGAGGATGAGGTCCACACTTAGGGATGGAGAGACAAAAGGCCCTTTGCTGTGTTTCTCTTCATGCATCATGTACTTTGAAAGATTTGGTTAAGTTGCATTTATTGAGAAATAATGAATTCATTTTTTTTTTTTTTTTGTATTTTTCTGAAGTGAGAAGATGAGAGGCAGTCAGACAGACTCCCTCATGCACCCGACCGGGATCCACCCGGCATGCCCACCAGGGGGCGATGCTCTGCCCATCTGGGGTGTTGCTCTGTTGCAACCGGAGCCATTCCAGTGCCTGAGGTGGAGGCCATGGAGCCATCCTTAGCGCCCGGGCCAACTTTGCTCCAGTAGAGCCTTGGCTGCGGGAGAGGAAGAGAGAGACAGAGAGAAAGGAGAGGGGGAAGGGTGGAGAAGCAGATGAGCGCTTCTCCTGTGTGCCCTGGCTGGGAATCGAACCTGAGGACTTCCACATGCCAGGCCAACGCTCTACCACTGAGCCAACCATCCAGGGCCAATAATGAATTCATTTTTAAGGTTGTTTTTAAAATCAAACCATACAACATGCCACGAGCACTTCCATGGAGTCCGTGTGTCCCGTGGAGTGGATGAATTCCAGCAGAAGGCAAAGACGCTCTGTGTGCTAGTTAGCCTGAATGCTGTCCTGCTCCGTAAGGGCATAGAGGGTTCCGTCTGTCCGTCAAGCTTCTGGAAATACAGAGACAGGACGAAAGACTCCCTTCCTGCTGGTGTGAGCACCTGGGTGGGGCTGACCTCGGGAGGGAAGCGGTCAGTGATCCTAGAGGAGAAGGCCTGGGGAAGAGAAACGAGAACGCCTGGGCTACGTGGGTGGGGACTTCCAACCACCGCCCATAAGCACATTCTGAAGGAACAACAGAGTCGTTATGTTCCCAGGTTTGATGTCCAACTGCCTGGGTTCCAATCTCCGCTCTGCCCCTACTTAGTTGTGTTGCTCTGACCTCGCTGAGCCTCAGTTTCCCCATCTGTACATTGGGGCTGATCACAGTAACAACTCACACCGTTCAGGATGGACGTGGGTGCAAAGAACAGGGACAAAGCCCAACTCCCATTGATGGTGCCTTGTCTGTTCCCATTTCTGGGCAGTGTCCGCTTCATCATAACATCAGATGATCCTGCGTCTGACCCAGTCCTGGAGTCCTGGAGCAAGAAACGGCCTCATGGAGAGAGAGAGAGCAAGTATCCCCTCTGGAAATCCTCGCCGTGGAGCGAGAAAACGTCTCCCATGGAGCCCTCATGAAAACTCCTCCCCAGGTTCATGGACTGACTTCCATGATGTGACCATGTTTGTACCAATCAGGGTCCAGGGGGTGAGATTCTGTTGGTCAGATCAGCCTGAAGTTCCCACCCCCTTCTCGAGGGCAGAGGTGGGGTTACCCCAAAGACCATGCCTGAACAAAGATCGGGATACTCGTGGGAGAGTCATGAAGATGCAGGGAGTTCACACCCGAGAAGTGCCAGGTACACAGTGAGTGCTCAATAAATGTTAACAAGTTCTTGTTTTCCCAGTGAAATATGGTTAAGCCGCTGTATTATGAAAAGAATGTATTTTCCTGAAAATGTTATGTCCATATCTCATCATCATCAATCATCATCACCATCCCCGTCATTGACACCGCCATTGGCTGAGTCCTGCTGTATGCCACACTATTCCAGGTGCTTCACGGTCCTATATCTAATCCCTGGAACAATTTGGGCAGCCGTACCTCAGTAGTGACCTACTGCAGATGTACTCTCCCCCCCTTCCTAACTACGCAGACTCCGGGTTTGTTTACCATGCCAAGGCACTAAAATTTTAAAACCTAAATTAATTAAAAAAAAAACAACAACAACACCCAATCTCACTACTACTTTTCGGTGTGATAATCTAAACTGTGAGACAGCCCTGGCTGGTTGGCTCAGCGGTAGAGCGTCAGCCTAGTGTGCGGAGGACCCGGGTTTGATTCCCGGCCAGGGCACACAGGAGAAGCGCCCATTTGCTTCTCCACCCCTCCGCCGCGCTTTCCTCTCTGTCTCTCTCTTCCCCTCCCGCAGCCAAGGCTCCATTGGAGCAAAGATGGCCCGGGCGCTGGGGATGGCTCCTTGGCCTCTGCCTCAGGCGCTAGAGTGGCTCTGGTAGCAACATGGCGACGCCCAGGATGGGCAGAGCATCGCCCCATGGTGGGCGTGCCAGGTGGATCCCGGTCAGGCGCATGCGGGAGTCTGTCTGACTGTCTCTCCCTGTTTCCAGCTTCAGAAAAATGAAAAAAAAAATAAAATAAAATAAACTGTGAGACAGTTGGAAACAGAACATCCGGTGAAATGATAGACAAAGAAAAAAGATCTCTTAGGCTGCCAGCCTCTTTTGCAGCTAGGAGTGGTCATGTGACACATTCCAGCCAATGAGCTGTGAGGGGGGGGTCTGCCTAAGACTCTGGGGGAGGAACCCTGTCTTCTTGACAGAAGCACCGCCTGTCCCTCCTCCCTCGCTCCTCCCTGCCCCTCCTCCCTGCCCTTAGCATGAGCAGGAAGATGGAGGTCACAGAAGAATAACGGAGCCAGGAGGTGAGGCCATTAGGATCCCAGGGAGCAATCTACCGGCCCTGGAACGCCTCCCCCAGGTATTATCTCTATCTGGTCACGTGTGGAGGCAGAGAGAGAAATGCCCTCCCTGCTGAAGACTCTCAGGTTGGGTTTCTGCTACAATCAAGTGAGCACCACCGCCAGCAGGCTGTTTGCTAGACATCGTAACCCGCTCTGCAGATGAGAAAACCGAGGCTGAGAGAGGTGACGCGTTCACCTCACGTCTGGAACTGGGTCTCCAAGACCAGCGCTCCCGCCTGGGAAAGGCAGGGAGGTCCTGGCTCGTCCACAGCGCAAACGAACCCGAGGACATCGGGCTCGGGGAAGTAAACCAGTTAGTTACAAAAGGACAGATGCCGGGTGGTTCCGCTTCCGTGAGGTCCCTGGGAGGGTCACATTCATAGGCAGGAAGCGGGAGAGGGGGGACCAGGGACCGGGTGAGGGGGTGGGGGACACACGGAGTCTCAGTTTGGAAAGGTGAGAAAGTTCTGTGGGTGGCGGCGATGGCCACACAGAAACGGGGAGGTGCTTTACGCCGCTGGACTGCACACGTAAGAGTGAATGGTCACTACGGCAAACTTTACGGTATATTTCACCACCATGGCAAACATTTTGTGTGGGAAAATTTTACTAAAAACAAAACAAACAGCCCTGGCCGGTTGGCTCAGCGGTAGAGCGTCGGCCTGGCGTGCGGGGGACCCGGGTTCGATTCCCGGCCAGAGCACACAGGAGAAGCGCCCATTTGCTTCTCCACCCCTCCCCCTCTCCTTCCTCTCTGTCTCTCTCTTCCCCTCCCGCAGCCAAGGCTCCATTGGAGCAAAGATGGCCTGGGCGCTGGGGATGGCTCCTTGGCCTCTGCCCCAGGCGCTAGAGTGGCTCTGGTCGCGGCAGAGCGACGCCCCGGAGGGGCAGAGCATTGCCCCCTGGTGGGCGTGCCGGGTGGATCCCGGTCGGGCGCATGTAGGAGTCTGTCTGACTGTCTCTCCCCGTTTCCAGCTTTAGAAAAATACAAAAAACAAACAAACAAACAAAAAAAAACCAAAACAAACCAACAAAAAAGCAACAGTCTTGCTACACCTGCCTCATCCACAGCATAGGGGCATTCTGAGCGTCTTCCGGCGGGGACTGAGCTCTCCTGTCCACCCTGCCTCTCCCCCTCGGTCCTCTGGGGACCAACCCGCCAGGGTGATGGCCGCGTGTCGCGGAAGGGGCTTCTGTCGCTGGGGCTGAGGCCACTCTGCCGATGGCAAGGACCAGGGACGGGCGTGGCCCTAGGTTCACAGCTCTCACCAGGGAGTGGAGAGTTTCTGGTGTCCCGGAAGCTGGCGTGGCAGGGTCCCCGGCCAGAACCTCCGACGTGCGGACAAGTGGCATCTCCACACGAGAGAACGGGGATAACATTTCTCTGGGAAAAGGACATTCCCGGAGCGCATACATTAACATTCCAGACTCCCCCCACCTCCCCAGGGTAGTCAGCGAGGTCCTGATTTGGGGAGACGCTTTGCCTTTTCCTAAGTGACAATGTCACTGCTCTGCTTCCCGAAGGAAGCCCACCGCCCCATCTCCCCGCCCCGAGGGTCGCCGAGGCATCTCCACCGGGGTCAAGGTTCACCCATCGTTTCCTTCGCCATCGGGTGATGTTTCAGTGTGACAGGGTTCAAGCTCTGAGTCACGTCTGTCCCCCCCCCCCCCCCCGGGAGAGGGGGACCTTATGGAAGGGTTTAAAAGGTCAGCTTTATTCTCTGGTGTTGAAAGCAAATCTCTGCAGCCTGAGGACGTGGAGGGAGAGAGACCAAGGTTCATTTAGGACAGGGGTTCCCAAGCCCCGGCGGTCCCTTAGGAGGTACCCTGGGCAGCTTTGACAAATGCCGGTCAAGCAGAAGAGAGCCCCTTGGGGTGAAACTGCGGCATCGGGAGGGTTTAAAGTTCCCGCAGGTGCTTCCAAGGTGCAGCCAAACAGGAGAACAGGCTTAGGAATCTTTGCTACACCCCACGCGGGGTCTGGGGACGAGCCGCAGCAGCTGCAGCACCGCTGGGAGCTGGCGAGACACACCCCTGGCTCCCATCACCAGGATTACCTGCACCGGAGTCACCCGTCAAGAGGATTCCCAGGCGATCGTGTGCACAGTCGAGTTTGGGAAGCACTGGATTAGATCGCCATCGGGAGGCATCTGATGACTGCTGACCACTCTGCTCTAGCTAATCGCTCTAACTTCCTGCCACCGTTAGGGAGGTCAGGCCACGCTCTGGCGTCTGGAAGTCAACTCTGACTTCTTCACCCTGACCTGACGTATAATAGAAGGGTTACTTGGATACCACTCCCGTACCAAATGCTGCTGCCTCCGGTGCCAGCGATTGCCAACATGGTAATGATCGGTAATAACGGGACATTTATGGCAACCCCGTGTGACGGGAACTTATCTATCTACATAGAGCCTCATTGAATCCTTCGGGTGAACAGGTACGTCAATATTTTTTTTTTGTCCCCGACTAACAGACGAGGTCACAGAGGCTCAGAGAAGGCGTCACTTGCTCATCAAGCTCCCACAGCCGGCCAGCGGTGGCGGCAGATGGCGGGGTCCCCTTCGCCCCACGGTACTTAGCAGCCTTACAGGAGGAGGTGAGAACGAACAAGGGCAGGGAACCCGGCAGAGGACGCGAGGGGAAGAGGGAGGAGGAGGGGCAGGTGAAGTAGAGAGTAGAGAGAGCAGCAGCCAGGACTCAGTCACAGCGACAGAAACCTAACACACCCTGCTGCAGTCACACAGAGGGACCTGCAGACTCATCCGAAGCGTCCAGCAGTAGCCAGGTCTCGGGACACGGTGCCTTTCTCCCGTTTTCTCCGTCCCTCGGCTCTGCTGGCCCCCATGGTGACTTTTCATGCCAAGCAGGGTCTTCCTGCTGGTGTCAGTCTTGCAGCCATGACTTCCCAAGAACTCAACAAACACCCTTCGATCGATTGACCTTTGTTGGCTGGGCCGGGCTGTCTGCCCCACCCTGCGGGCAGGAGGGAGAAATCTCAGGGCCCAGAGGCAATGGGGGTGGGGGATGGGGAGTGAGTGGGTGGGGAGATGCAGGGCCACTGCTGTCCTGAGCTGAACTGGACATTCTCTTTGTCCCCCCAGATCTCTCTGCCTCCCTCTCCACCCTCCTCTCCGCCCCAGACTGATTCCCAGATGAACGACATCTCCCTTTCTCTCTCTTCCTTTTAACTAAGGTAGAATGTGCCTACCCTAAAGCTCACCTACTCCAACTGTACCATTCAATGACGCTCAGTGTTTTATAGCACGATGACAGCATTGCCACGCTCCTGTCTCATAACATTTCCATAATCCACCCCCCCCACACACACACACCGCAGCCTGTCTGCTGCAGCTCCGGGCAATGTCTAGAACTTGACTCCGGTGGACATTTGATACAAATGGAACCATACGAAATGTAGTCTTCTAGGTCTGGCTTCCGTCACGTCACATCCTGTTTTTGAGACTCATCCATGTTGTCAAGTGCACTTGTTTTTTCCTCGTTCTTCTGCCTAGTGTTCTATACAATGGTTCATCTTTTTGCCAGTCGACGGACATTTGGTTTGGTGGTGGCGGGTTTTGGTCATTCTGAATCGCGCCGCCACAAATATTTGCGTGCAAGTCTCTCTGTGCATGGGTAGATTCTGAGCAGCGTGGCATTGCTGGGTCCTATGGTTAAGTTTATGTTTGACCTTTTAAGAAACTGTAAAACTATCATTCAAAGCTACTGTATCATTTTACATTTTCCCCAGCAATTAATGAGTCCCAATTTCTCTATGTCCTTTGCCTATACTTTGTTTCATTTGATTAAAAAAAAAAAACTATAGCCATTTATTAGCTGTGTAGCGGTAGCTCATTATGGTTTTAATATGCATTTCCCTAATGACTAATAATGTTGAGTGCCTTTTCACATACTTATTAGTCATTTGTATGTCTGTTATCTTTGGTGAAATGTCCATCAAAGTTTGGCTCATTCTAAATTTGTCTTCTTATTAGAGTTACAAGAGTTCGTGTATATTCTGGATACAAGTTCTTCATCAGAGATGTGATTGGCAAATATTTTCTCCCAGACTGTGGCTTGTCTTCATTTTCTTAATGGTGTCTTTTGAAGTGCAGATGTTTTTAATTTTAATGATGTCCAATTTATCAACTGGCTAATGCTTTTCATGTCATGTCTAAAACCTTTGCTTAACCCAAAGTCCTGCAGATTTTTGCCCTTAGAAGTTTTATAATTGTAGATTTTATAGTTAGGTCAATGATCCATTTTGAGGTTTTTATATATGGTAGAGATAAAGGCCTAAACTCATTTTTTTTTTTGTATACAAATATCCAATTGTTACAACACCATTGTTGAAAAGGCTATTGTTTATCCTGTGGAATTGTCTTGTGATCTTTGCAAAAATCAATTGGGTATACACTTAAGAGTTTATTTCCAGAGACCCACTCTGTTCCATTGATCGGTGTGCTGATCTTTACTCCGGAATCACGGTGTCTGATTACTGTAGCTTTACATCCGGTGTTTAAATTGGGTAGTATACGTACTCCAGCTTTGTTCTTCTTCTTCAAAATTGTTTTGGCAACTCTGGTTCTTTTGCTTCTCCACGTTTATTTGAGGACTAGCTTGTAAGCTTCTTCAAAAATTCCTGGTGGGGCCCTGGCCAGACGGCTCAGTGGTAGAGTGTCAGCTTGGCGTGTGGAAGTCCCAGGTTTGATTCCCAGACAGGGCTCACAGGAGAGGGGCCCATCTGCTTCTCCACCCCTCTCCCTTCTCTCTCTCTCTCTCTCTCTCTCTCTCTCTCTCTCTCTTCCCCTCCCACAGCCATGACTCGAATGATTGGAACAAGTTGACCCAGGCACTGAGGATGGCTCCATGGTCTCTTGGGTGTTGAGATAGCTCGGTTGCTGAGCAACAGAGCAGCAGCCCCAGATGGGCAGAGCATCACCCTGTAGGGAGCTTGTCGGGTGGATCCCAGTTGGGGCGCATGTGAGAGTCTGTCTCTCTGCCTCCCTGCCTCTCACTTAATAATAATAAAAAAATAGATCCTGGCCGGTTGGCTCAGTGGTAGAGCGTCGGCCTGGTGTGTGGAAGTCCCGGGTTCGATTCCCAGCCAGGGCACACAGGAGAGGCGCCCATCTGCTTCTCCACCCCTCCCCGTCTCCTTCCTCTCTGTCTCTCTCTTCCCCTCCCGCAGCCGAGGCTCCATTGGAGCAAAAGATGGCCCGGGCGCTGGGGATGGCTCCTTGGCCTCTGCCCCAGGCACTAGAGTGGCTCTGGTTGCGACAGAGCGATGCCCCAGATGGGCAGAGCATCACCCCCTGGTGGGTGTGCCGGGTGGATCCCGGTCGGGCGCATGCGGGAGTCTGTCTGACTGCCTCCCCGTTTCCAGCTTCAGAAAAAATACAAAAAAAAAAAAAAAATCCTGCTAGGATTTTAACAGGCATTGTAGTAAATCTATAGATCAATTTGGGGAAACTGACCTCTTAATAATACTAAATCTTTCAATCCATAAACTTGGAATATCTCTATTTACATCTTTTAAAATCTGTCCCAGCCATGTTTTAGAGTTTTCCATATGCCAATCTCACCTACTTTGTGTTAAATCCATTCCAATGTGTTTTATTCTTTTTGGTGCTATTGCAAACAAATTAAAAAAAAAAAATTCATCCATCCCCAAATGATGTATTGCTAATATGAAAAAACACAATTTATTTTTTTTTATATTGATCCTGTACTCTAAAAACTTGCTAAATATATTAGCTCTAAAAGGCACTGGGGTGAGCGTTTGTTCTTTCACATTAAATGTCGTGTGAGCTGTGGGGGGTTTCTCAATGCTCTTCCTCAGGTGGAGGGAATTCCCTTCTGTGCCTGGTTTGTTGATTTTTCACACACACACACCCCCCCCCCTATGCATAGGTCTTTGGATTTTGTCGGTGGTTTTTCTTTCTTCCTGTGTTTATGGAGACGATTCGCCACCTGAGCGTGCCGTCTGCCTCCTTGAAGGGGGCCTTGCTGGCTGAGAATTGCTCACTGCACGGTGAGGTGTCCGTGATGAAGGTGGGTTCTCTCAGCCCTGCTCCCTTGCATGACTGCCCTGACGTGGGGGCCTCCTCTCCCAGATTGCTGGCCTCGAGAGTTTTGGTTCTATTATAAAATAAGTCCACCAACTATTTGATGCTCCCCCCCCCCCAGAGGTGGAACCCAATACCCCTCCCCTTGAATGTGGACTGGAGTTGGCATCTCACTTCTAGTGAGTCGAGTATGGCAGAAGTGGTGATATGTGACTCCTGAGACTAGGCTGTAGGGGGTGCTCTGATTTCGTCCTTGTTTTTTCTCTCAGACCTCCTGCTGGGGTCGGAGGAGGCAGCCGCCATGTTGTGAGGACACCCAAGCGTCCTCCGCCTGAGTTTCCGCAGCAAGGAGCTGAGGCCTCTGGCCCACGGCCGGTGAGTAAGTTTGGACGTGGACCTGAATGCCCTCCCTGAGCCTTCAGATGGAGCTGCCCAGCCAACTTCCTGCCTGCAACCTCAGGAGAGACTGAGTCAGACCCCTGGGCTAAGCTGCACATGAATTCCTGACCCATAGAAGCAGGGACCCCCAAAAATAAAAATGTCCCTTGTTTTGACATTACGTAGCAATTTGTTACACAGTGATAGACAACCGACATGGTCATTTCCTACATTACTCTCTTTTTTAGCATTTAGGCATTTATACTTAAATAGCTCACTGTAGAACCCAGTGCTTAGAAACTTTGTCTAGTGTGATCTCTGCTGTGGCGTCAGGGCCCTGACCCAGGAGAGCGCTTATAGGGCTGAACTTCACAGAGCGCCCCCGTGGTGGTGGGTCAAGTCCGCTGGGAGGCAGAGGTATGCCGTGCAGGCAACGCCCCGGAGGCCACGATTTTTAATACTCCCCCTCCTTTAGAAGACAAAGTTACTTTCTATGATAATCATGCACCCATCCTTTTCTTGAACCATATTTTAGTTCTAAAATAAACAGTTACAACTAAAAAGAAACTTTTATCCAGTGAAACCTCTCTGATACACTACAATTTGCACATAGCAGACAGGCATGTGACACCTCTCCTTTTCTCCTTCTGTTTCACTGTTTCCAATGCTGAAAACAAAAACCGCAAGCGGCCACAACAACGAAAAGGGAGGGTTGATTTTGTTTCTTTGTCTTCCCGGTTACTGGTGCTACAGTTTATTTTGAGTCTACTGTTTCAACACAGGGACGGGTCCGGCCACAGGGGGTTGGAGACCTGACCCACCCGCCAGCTGAGCCCCACACAATTCCCAACCTTGGTGGGTTTTCTCTGAACAACGAGCGCCGCACAGCTGAGCTCCTGAGCCCGGGCCGGCCGGCTGTACACCAGGAGGTTCTCCACGTCACCCTCCACGTTGAGCGCAATGCTTGTTAGAGGACAAGTCAGACAGAGGTGCCCGTCGGCAGCTAAACCGTTTAAAACCGTACGGTAACTGCGGCAGCTGCCTAGGACTCAGACCAACGACAGGATTTGGGGAGGAGGTACGGATAGGTTACCACGGGCACCGTGTATAATTGAGGGCGCATGAGGATCATAAAGAGCAGATCGACTTCAGTCAGTTTTATCATTGCTTCTCTTTTTTATTTCTGTGTGTGTGTGTGTGTGTGTGTGTGTGTGTGTGTTCACCACCCCGACTTAAGACTCCTTCCAGCATCCTCTATCCCCCCTGCTTACCCTCTCCTACCTCCTTCCCAACACGGTTACCCTCTTGTAATCACCATGATGATTGCTTCTGAATTCTCTACAGACGCTGCTCTCTTACTGCGGGCTCCTGGGATGACGGCTCCCACCCTGGTACGCCCCTACAAAGAGGAGCAAGGGTCATCCAGTGATGAGCTCGGAGCAGGACCCTGCCCTGGAAACAGTTTTTGAACAAACAGGGATGACATCAGCCATCTAGCTTTCCTGTGGTCTTGTTTTGTTTTGTTTTAAAGTAAGAGGAGAGGGGATAGACAGACTCCCACATGTGTCCCGACCGGGATCCACCCGGCAACTCCCGTGGAACCGATGCTTGAATGAACTGAGCTATCCTCAGTGCCTGGAGCCAATGCTTGGATCAACCAGGCTATCCTCAGCACCTGACGCTTGGACCAATCGAGCCACTGGCTGTTGGAGGGAAAGAGGGAGAGAGGAGGAGAGGGAAGGGTAGAGAAGCAGATGGTCACTTCTCATGTGTGCCCTGACTGTGGATCCAACCCGGGACGTCCGCACACCGGGCTGACGCTCTACCACTAAGCCAGCCAGCCAGCCAGGGCTTTCTGTGTCATTCTCGCAGACACAGTCTTTGAGGATCTTTGCTGTCCGTGCTCAAGGGCCAGTGCTCCGTATGCTTGGTCCCTAGGACCAGTCCGGGTCCTCCAGGGACAGCCCAGGCGTGGGTGCTGGCTCACGGTCTTCAGCCGCAGCCCGTGCTCTGCACCGAATGGCTCAGGCGCCACCCAGCTGAGTCCCCCCAGAGCAGACACTTTGTGGGATATTGTCGGGTTATAGCTCCATTTCCTTACGCAGAGTCTTTAAAACGCGTTTAAATATTTCAAATCGTCTCTAAATTTTTTTAGGATTCATAAATTGAGAGCGGTAACAAGATCATGAAAGGGGGACGCCGGCTCCCGACCAATAGGAGATGGAACCGACTTATTTATATGTTTATCATTTATTTCCCTTTCTCCCCGCTGGATGGTCCCCGGGGGGATGTGATTTCTCGTTTCCGCGAGAATCTCAAGACAGAAAGCAGAAGTCGGTGTTAAATAATCTTCCCTCCACACCTCTCCTAACTACCTGCAAGTCGTTTGTTCTTAGGTGCAAACATCAATCCAGGGAACGTGAGATTTTAACTATCAATAAATATTCCAACATCCGTGCACACGGAGCGTCTAATTCCAGCATCAAAATGCAGATCGGCTAGAAATGAATAGATATTTGGATTTATGACAGAAGGCACTTCCTCTGGAAGCTCCTGCCAGGAAGGTCTGGGCACAGGGTGTAGAGTATTTTGGATGAGGCCGCCTCCCCTCTGCCCACTGCTACCAAGTTGGTCCTGTAATCCGGCTAATTAATAATAAACACTGCAGGCTTCCTACCCCCCCCCCCATTTAAATTATCTTTGAAAGGAGGTGGCTGGGTGCCTCTTATAAAAGTGCCTTGAAACAGAAACCGTGTCAGAAACGAGCCTTTGTCAGCAGCCAGGATGTTGGCAGGGAGATCTCAGAAGCATCGAGAAGGGATGTCCCTTCCCGGCTGGCATTTCTACCACATGACCCGTCCAACGGGCTTTCCCCCTGGGCCCGAGCACCGGGCAACGTCCGGATGACGCCCGCCCCTCTGCTTGTCCCTCACTTCCTCTCTCCTCTCTGCCCAAAACGTGCCCAGGCCGACGGTGGCCTGGCCTGACCTCACCTGCCGTTATGCCTCAGAACCTGGCGCCAGGGGGCGGGGGGGGGCACGGAAGGACCACTGCGTCCTCAGAGCGCTCCACACGGTCCCCTCGTGGCCATCGTCAGGTGGCCGAAGTCGCCGCGCAGGAGGATGAAGCTTCGTCGCCTGGAAGACCCTGGCTGGGCAGCAGCGGGACACTGACCAGCGTGCAGCTTGGTGACCTCCCAGGCCCAGACTCCTGGACAGATTCTGCCCAAATCGCTGGTTGGCTCTGCTCCCCATAACGTGATCTGTTTGGGATACGAGCGAGTACTGACTGAGCGCTGGCTAGGTGCTGGGCACTGAGCCCTGTCCGTCAATGATCTCCCTTGGTCTTCACGACCGGTGGTGGGAGTACCACCCCCGTTTCACAGGTGTGAACGCCAAGGCACACAGTGAGCGAGAACTGAGCCGGGGAGACACCCAGACAGTCCCCTCTGGGGTCCAGACTGCCCCTGTCCAACGTCCGCTAGCTTGGTCACAAGAGGATCGGCTTTTTCTTCTGAGTACCGTGTGTCCAGCAAGGCGCTAAGCCCTTGGCAAATATTGCTTCCGTCGTGTCTTCTGAACCCCACAGCCTGTTCTCAAAATACGTCTGTAGCTCTGGCCGGTTGGCTCAGTGGTAGAGCGTCGGCCTGGTGTGCAGGAGTCCCGGGTTTGATTCTCGGCCAGGGCACACAGGAGAAGCGCCCATCTGCTTCTCCACCCCTCCCCCTCTCCTTCCTCTCTGTCTCTCTCTTCCCCTCCCACAGCCAAGGCTCCATTGGAGCAAAGTTGGCCCGGGCGCTGAGGATGGCTCTGTGGCCTCTGCCTCAGGCGCTAGAATGGCTCTGGTTGCAACAGAGTGACGCCCCAGATGGGCAGAAGATTGCCCCCTGGTGGGCATGCCGGGTGGATCCCGGTCGGGCGCATGCGGGAGTCTGTCTGACTGCTTCCCTATTTCCAACTTCAGAAAAATACAAAAAAAAGCCCCAAAAAACGTCTGTTGCGTTCCTCCGCTTCAGTGAGATAGCGGGGGGTGGGAGGGGGGCGGTGGCCATCCTGGTGGTGAGCATTCGGAGAGCCGCCCTCCGGAACTGGGCAGACTCCGCGGTCTCAGGTATCTTCCGTCTGGTCCCTGTCCCGGCTTGGGTTCCCTTTGCTCCATTTCGGTCCAGCAGCGACAGCCAAGGCCTAACCGGGTGAAAACACTCACGAGGCCCCTTTCCCTCCCCCCCGCCCCCATCGGATGATTTCCAGTGTGATGAAAAGTTGGGCGATACTCAAAGCTGAAGAGAAGGTGGGGAGGGGGAGCAGAAAGCAGCTCACACGCCCTGTGGTTTGGGGAGCAAACTGGTTCAGCCCTTCTGGGGAGCAACCTGGGGACCCTCGAAGGCCGAACATGTGCAGAAAACCACGGCCCGGAAATGCCGCGTGTAGGTGTGGCACCAGGGGGCGAGGGGAAACCCCCCGGAACGCCCATCCAGAAGGGAACGCGGCCAAGAAGGCGCGGCGTGTCCGTGGGGAGACTTCTCTAAGCAGCTGTACTCGAGAAACCGGGTCTACACGGACCAACGTGGGTGCTGATCAAAAACGTCACGTCGAGGGACGGAGGGCCAGAGCCAGGAAGCCGAAAGGAGCCCAAGAACGTTCTGGATTGCTCACGGACACACGTACCAGGGGACGGAGGCCCCAGAGGCGCCGGACCCCCGTTCAGGAGACAGGAGGGAGGGAGGGGAGGGCCTGCCGGTGGGGTCGGGAGGGACTGAACTTGATCTTGTCATGTTTTATGCATTTTATATCAGGGAAAGGAAAAAAATAAAAGAAGCAAAGCAGCCACAAAAGACGTGAAAACGTTGGCATTTGTTAATTCGAGGTGAGCAGTGCCTGGGAATGTGTCGTCTTATCTCTGCCCTTTCCTGTGCGTCAGACGCTCTGAAAAGATAAAGACCGACGTGAGGTGGCAGCCTGAAGTCGGGTGGCGCTCTGCTTCAACGAGGAGGACATTGTCACCAAAGAGACCAAGCAGCCCCCCCCCCCCCGTCCCCCATAAAGAAGTGGATTTCTTGCCGACATGCTCTCTGGTGGCAGTGAGGACAGGAAGCAGAGCACTGCATCCAGGAGGGTCTCAAAATGTAAGAAATAAATAAAAAAAAACAACCCCACATCTGGACCTCGTAGGCGATATTGATTCCCATCTACAGAGAGGCACAAATGGGAAGGGCAGCTAATCGATAAATAAATGCATTTCTTCTGTTCCTGACCTTAGATCATGTGTGCTGATTGAGGGCCGTGCCACTGACTCTTAAAACCGGCGTTAAATATTAATTATTAGTCATCTGGTTCCGCCCCAGGAGGGGCCGTCGTCCCCTTAGCCGCAGGCTTCTCTGGGGTGGGGTGGGGGGCTCCCACTGCGTCCCCACCCCCATCCGGCCTCCCGGAAACACAGGCAGATTCAGACTTGAGGTCTGACTCTTCTTGGAGGACAATTCTCGCTCTCCCCCCCTCCCACCCCCCCATCCCGGTGTCACAGCGGACAGGATCGTGTGGGTGGGAGACGGACCTCATTGTTCAAACAGGTCGAGCTCATGATGTGAGTGTGGATTTAAAGAAATCAGTTCTCGGACAGGAATTAAAAATAGTTCTTTCCCTCCCCGCACCCCCCCCCCCCCCCCCCCCCGTCCCGTCCTTGACTCCTCCCTTTCTCTCTCTTGCCAGATTTAGGATCCGAGGAACCTGGCTAGGTCACCTTCCAGTTAGTATTCCTGTCGCACCGCATATTTGCAACATGCTTGAGAGTCTTTATTTTTTTATTTCAGTACCAGATCTTTACAATACTCCCGTGTTCTTAGGCTTAGTTGTACAGGAAAGGAGAGAGAAACTTCAGGGGTGGTGTGTGTGTGTGTGTGTGTGTGTGGGGAGGGGGGGAGACGACGACTCAGAGATGCCACCCCAATTTGGGACTTTGTCCCCAAACTTGAGCACTCCAGAGGGGACAGGGACGTCACTTCCTCTCCTCCTCGACCCCCTTTTCCTCGTCCTCAGTGGCTTCTCTTCCACCTTCGAGTTTGAGAAAAACATCAACACAGTCCTCAACGGCACTTTTCTTTCTTCTTCTTTTTTTATTTTTTTATTTTTTAAATAGATGTGGAAACTGAGGCCCCGCCCGGAGAAGAACTCAGGTGTCCTGGTGCCCCATCTGGGGCTCTTGCTTCTCTAGCACGTGCCATCCCCTCTGTACACACTCCATCGTGTCCCTGTGCCCCCCTCCGCCCCGCCCCGCCACCGCACCCAATTGCCATGACCACCGACAGCCTCAGCACGTGACCTTCTTTGGGAATAGGGTCTTTGTGGCTGTAGTTATTTAAGTTAAAGATGAGGTCAAGGCCCTGGCCGGTTGGCTCAGCGGTAGAGCGTCGGCCTGGCGTGCAGGGGACCTGGGTTCGATTCCCGGCCAGGGCACATAGGAGAAGCGCCCATTTGCTTCTCCACCCCCCCCCTTCCTCTCTGTCTCTCTCTTCCCCTCCCGCAGCCAAGGCTCCATTGGAGCAAAGATGGCCTGGGTGCTGAGGATGGCTCCTTGGCCTCTGCCCCGGCGCTAGAGTGGCTCTGGTCGTGGCAGAGCGACGCCCCGGAGGGGCAGAGCATCGCCCCCTGGTGGGCAGAGCTTCACCCCTGGTGGGCGTGCCGGGTGGATCCCGGTCGGGCGCATGCGGGAGTCTGTCTGACTGTCTCTCCCCGTTTCCAGCTTCAGAAAAAAATACAAAAAAAAAAAAAAAAAAAAAGATGAGGTCAAACCGGATAAGGGTGGGTCCTCTGTCTAAGGACTGGCGTCCTCATCAGGAGGCCAAGTGAAGGAAGAAGCAGGTGTCACGCCACGTGGAGAGGGAGGCAGAGATTGGAGGGACGTGTTCCCAGCTAAGGATCACTGAGGACATGAGGACAGCCGGGCCAACCGAGCCAGGAGAGGCAGGAAGGAGCCTCCCCTTGAGCTTCCAGAGAGAGAGCCTGGCCCGGCCGGGACCTCGGTGCCGGAATTCCGGCCTCCAGGCCTGCGAGGGAATACCTGTCTGTCCTTTAAAGCCACCGGTTCATGGTACTTTGTGACGGCAGCCCCAGGGGACTAGCACAGCCCAACCGTCTCCTCCCATAGAGACCTTTCATCACCCTGGGGACACTTTCTTGTGATATGGGCACAGGTCAGCAATGATGAGGTAGAGCAAGCCAGCATTGTTCTTCCCAGTTGGAAAAGCGTATTTTATAAAGTCCAACCTTTGAGGGGGGGGATACTTGGCATTCAATTGTTATTTTAAAAAATAAAAATTTTTGTAAACAAACGATTCTTTCCAACCATGAACCAGGGTTGAAATGCTTTCCCCCCCCCCAAATAAAAAGTGGTTTTTACTTTTTACCTTCCTTCCTTCTTCTCCCCCCATTTCTTTCTCTTTTCCTTCATTCTTTCATTCTCTCCTTCCCCCGCTTCCTCTCACGAACATCAGAGTAGCAGTTGGTGTGAGCAGGACCCACCTCATTCCGGAGTCTAAGCCAGCTGGGTCTGACGCAGAGAACGTTCACCTCTATCTGGAAAAGGAACTGCTGACACCATACCGATTCAAAAATCACCGAGTGACAAAAATCATCTTGGCGGAGATTGCCTAAATGTGAAGAGAGAGAGGGTCCAGCTCCGCCCTGGGCACGGGGCTTCGACGCCCTGGAAACGGGTGACGTTTCTGCACAAACGTTCCTGTACCTCCCTGGGTCTTACTCCCACGGAACTCCTTCTAGAGCAGCACCCCTCAAACGTCGGCGTGCATGCGGCCACCTGCGAATTGTGGGGTGCGGCAGTGTCTGGGGCCTTGGGTGCATTTCTTTTCTTTCTTTCTTTTTTTTGCTTTTCCGAGAGAGGCAGGGAGAGACAGAGAGAGAGAGAGAGAGAGAGAGAGAGAGAGAGGAATACTGAGTCACTCCTGCGTGTGCCCTGACTGGGAATAGAACTGGCAGCCTCCACGCTCTGAGAAGACGCTCCAAGCCACCATGCTATCCGACCAGGGCTTCCTCTTTTTTTTTTTTTTTTTTTTTTTGTATTTTTCTGAAGTTGGAAACGGGGAGGGAGAGACAGTCAGACAGACTCCCGCATGCGCCCGACTGGGATCCACCTGGCACGCCCACCAGGGGCGATGCTCTGCCCACCAGGGGGCGATGCTCTGCCCCTCAGGGGCGTCGCTCTGCCGCAACCAGAGCCACTCTAGCGCCTGGGGCAGAGGCCAAGGAGCCATCCCCAGCGCCCGGGCCATCTTTGCTCCAATGGAGCCTTGCTGTGGGAGGGGAAGAGAGAGACAGAGAGGAAGGAGGGAGGGGGTGGAGAAGCAAATGTGCGCTTCTCCTGTGTGCCCTGGCTGGGAATCGAACCCGGGTCCCCCGCACACCAGGCTGATGCTCTACCGCTGAGCCAACCGGCCAAAGCCCAGGGCTTACTCTTTTTTATTGATTTTTAGAGAGCCGGGGAGAGGCAGGGAGCGAGAGGGGGAAGGGAAGCATCCGTTATTCCACTCAGTCGTGCCTTTTTTGGTTGCTTCCCGTCTGGGCTCTGACTGGGGATCGAACCTGCAACCTGGTTGTTTCGGGACGATGCCCTTAACCAACTGGGCATAACGGGTCAGGGCCTGGGGTGCCTTTCTAACAAGTTCTAGGGGTGCTGCAGGGCAGGTGGTCTCCGACGCGCAGGGGTCCACTGGCACCTGCTGCCTCTGGCCGAGGAATGACTGCCCCCAGAATGACCCTGGCTCACCTCCACAAAGCTGACAGGTTAACAAACACCAACCACCCCCTGGCCTCAGAACCAAGGAGCGTCCATGGCCGGCCAGTCGGCCGGAGAGGAAGCCGAAGAACGCCTCCGGGCGCGTCAGCGAAGCCAGCGAGGTCAAGCCCTTTCATTGCTCTGCCCTCCTACCCCCTCTGCCCTGGGAGCGGCCAGTGCAGCAGCAGCGAGGATGAGCCTGCGCCCCCACCAGGGTCCCTTGGTGCCCCTCAAACCTTTCCTTAAACAAGCACTCCGAGAGCGCAAGGAGAAGCAGGTCACCGCCATCAAGAGTGATCTTGTAATTGGAGAATAGGAGCTGCCCTCGCCCTCCGGGAGCCTCACCCCGCCTCTCCTCGGAACTGCTGCGAAGGGAATACATTGTTACTTTTCTCGGCCAGGCCATGCTCGTCCTGCTCCGGGGAATCAGCACTCCTCGTGTCGCTCCTACAAGAACGTTACTTACTTGCCGGCGCGATTTCCCCCCTGTCAGTTTCGCATGCCGCGTGGTGACTATTGGGCTGGAGTGGAAGTCCTTACATCCCAGGGCTGGGGGGGGCGGGAGCAGCGTCAGACGCGATCTCACCACTCAGCAATTATCGGGAGGAAATAATAATTACAATAGGGAATAAATATCCCAGCCGTCGGCGCTAACGCGCTTCGCTGTCGAAGGGGGATCTTTAAGGTGATGAAGCGCGCGCCACGCGGGAGGAAAATGGAGGAGAAAAATGCTGCCGCGATTTATTCTGAGGACCATCACTCACGGAAAAACTCACGTGCTGTGCTGCTCGGTCATCATTTGCTAAGAAAAGTCACTGCAAACCGGGGAGGAGGGAGGGACTTGGGCTGGGGAATCAGGGTGCTGTGAGGTTGGCCCTGGGTGGCCAGTATTTGGGTTCTTAAACCGAGCCCCAGTTCTCATCCACCAGGGAGCAGGGCAGGGTGGGTGTGGGGGTGGCGTCCAAGAGAAGACCCTCTCTGGCAAGGGCTGTGTGGTGGTATACCTCCCGGGCGGGCGGGCGCTGAGTCCTCACGGGCATGCTCACAGCTGGGGGTGCATTTCTGAGCCCAGGAAACAGACTCAGAGAGGAGATACCCTATTCACAAGGTCATTCCATCCATCATGGCAGACTCCTGCTACATGACCTCCGGTCACCACCTCTCCCTAGTTTGGGGGTTAAGTGGATACTGCATTCTGAATAATGAAGGCGAAACTGGGTATCTCCAGTGAATTTTCTGTCGAATAGAGTGATTGTCAAGGATTCCTCAATGCCACGTGGACGCTGCCCAATCACCCTGGTGCTCAACACGTCGTCTGGGGAGGAGGGAGGACAGGGGAGAGGAAAGAAGCAGGGAGAGGGAGAGAGTTGGGGGCAGAGGGAGGCAGCCGTGTGAGGCTGGTGTCTGCACTGTTTGGTACAGCCCTTTAATTTTTTTGTGTGTGTGTGTGTGTATTTTTCTGAAGTGAGAAGCTGGGTGGTGGGGGGAGAAGCAGAGAGACAGACTCCTGCATGCGCCCGACCGGGATCTACCCGGCATGCCCACCAGGGGGCGATGCTCTGCCCATCTGGGCCGTTGCTCTGTTGCAACCAGAGCCATTCTAGCACCTGAGGCAGAGGCCATGGAGCCATCCTCAGCGCCCGGGGCCAACTTTGCTCCAATGGAGCCTTGGCTGCGGGAGGGGAAGAGAGAGACAGAGAGGAAGGAGAGGGGGAGGGGTGGAGAAGCAGATGGGCGCTTCTCCTGTGTGCCCTGGCTGGGAATCGAACCCGGGACTGCCGCATGCCAGGCCGACGCTCTACCACTGAGCCAACCGGCCAGGGCCCGTTACAGCCTTTTAAGGAAACTTCGACTTGACTCTGTCCAGCGCCCCTTGTTCTGACATGAAAGTATTTACTGCCCACACCCAACATGGCCTTGAGGCCCTGCTCCAGTTAAAAACCCCAACACCCTCCCCCAGCCTGCAAGTTAAACCAGGGGGCTTCCTTACTGGCCCCCCGCCTTTGCCCATGGCCCACCCAACCCAAGAGGCCTCCCAAGCCCCTCCCAACATGGTCGGCCTCACTGCACCCCCTGGCTACCACGGCTCCGGGCTGCCCCTGTTCATGAGTTCAGCTGACGGAACTGAGCCAGGCACCGAAACCCCGCGACTCCCTCAGGACCGAGCGGGTCCTCTGGGACGCACGCTGGCCTTGCTCAGCCCTCTTCTGGCTCCTGTTATTGGGGGGTTTCCCCTGATTTCTGGGCCGGATGTCCACCACCAGGGCCCTGCTTCCGCTCACACCTTCTCTTCTAACTCTTGAACATGCCTGGTCTCGGGGCCCCTGCCGCCATCCCTCAGGAGGCGTGTCCAGCATCCCTGCTCTGCAGGGCCCCCCACCTCTCTCTGACTGGCAGCTGGGCCTTTCTGGGGGGGGGGGCATTCCAGCTTCAGAGCTCCCGCAGGGCTGGGGTCCCAGCTCTCCGCTGTCCTCAGCCCCAAGGGCACCGCTCACCAGATCTGCTGCGTGCGGGAGCCTGGGCTGTCTCCGGGCCAGAGGCTGAGGTCACTGTGGCAGCTGGTGGGTGACAGGCAGCAGGTGCGAGCCCGTGAAGGACAAGAGCAGAGTGTCCTCTGTCTCCGGAGACCCCGAGGCGTCCTGCCAGGCGGGTGCGACGGGGCAGGAGCGCAAACACGGTGTCTACCTTCCCTGCGCTGCGGACTCTGCGCCTTCTGAGCCCGGAGCCTCTGTCCCCACGCCTCCTGGGTGTCAGGTGTGCTCACCCTGTCTTTAGTTTGCTGTATTTGTTTTTTGTTTTTGTTTTTTTTTTTGTATTTTTCTGAAGCTGGAAACGGGGAGAGACAGTCAGACTCCCGCATGCGCCCGACCGGGATCCACCCAGCACGCCCACCAGGGGGCGATGCTCTGTCCACCAGGGGGCGATGCTCTGCCCCTCCGGGGGGTCACTCTGTCGCGACCAGAGCCACTCTAGCGCCTGAGGCAGAGGCCAAGGAGCCATCCCCAGCGCCCCGGGCCATCCTTGCTCCAATTGGAGCCTCGGCTGCGGGAGGGGAAGAGAGAGACAGAGAGGAAGGAGAGAGGGAGGGGTGGAGAAGCAGATGGGCGCTTCCCCTGTGTGTCCTGGCCGGGAATCGAACCCGGGACCTCTGCACGCCAGGCCGACGCTCTACCACTGAGCCAACCGGCCAGGGCCAAGTTTGCTGTATTTGATGCCCTGACCCCTGGGGCCCCGCTGACCCACAGGGACTGACCACCCAGGGCCAGCCGGGTCCTAGAGACAGGGCACCACTCGCCAGGAACGCACTTTCCAGATATAAAACGCCCCGGCCTGGAGCCCACACCCCACCCACCCGTCCTCTGTAGACTCTCACACTCTGGGCCACTGTCCCCCCCTGCCCTTGCCACCCACAACTGGTACCCACCAGACGGTTCGAGACAGACCTGGGCCCCAGAGCCTGCTGGAATGATGCAAGCAGCCAGTCCTGAGCCTGTTCTCTGCTCATCCTTGAGGGGTAGCAGCTGTCTGACTGTGCCCTTGGACCAGGAAGCCAGTGAGCAGGAAGGGACGGTGACCCGAGACAGAACAAGCCTGGCCCGAGGGGCTGGCAGCTGAGGGCTGTCTGTCTGCCCACAGCACTGCGGGCAGCTGGACTCACAAGCGTCTCCCTGACCGGGCAGCGGGGACTCGGAGCACCCGTCACTGCCCGGAGCCTCTCCTCATTCAGACATGTCTTCAATCAGTAAACCATCAGCATTCCAACACTCCCTGGCTTGTTTTATTTCACTTGCCTTCATTGTGTATTTTTAACATGTCTGCTGATATCACAGGGTCTGTAAATTATCGGAGAGAAGGAAACATTACCGTTGAGTGTGCACACAACCCCCTCAAGTGAATGCATTAAGTACCAAATGATTAGGTTATTGGTGTTTTAAATGCCTGATGTTATGCAAAACAACAACAACAACAACAACAACAAAAACAAAACAAAACACTTGGTGGACTGTTTTGTGGGTGCTGGAGAGAGTTTTGGTAATTTTGGGGGGACTTGCTTGCAGCTTTCAAAGGGGCTGGGAATGCCTATCCTACTATTGAAAACAAAGGCTTTAGACTCCTATTTTCTAAAGTGCTGCTCTGACACATTTTAAGGAGCAGCTGAGGTTGGTGTCTCAACTCAGCAATTCAGCCCTCGGGGGAGAGCCTGACTTCATTCCAGTAAACTGCCGCCTAATATTCCATCACAGGGATACAAAGTGTATTCGGCTGCTGTCTACGGAGGAAAATGTTAGTTTGTTTCCACTTTCCCCGTGTGTTCCACTCTTGAACATCCTGGAATGCTTTCCACGGGTTCTCTCCTCGCGGTAAGAACCGTCCGTTTTTCCTACCGCGGTCCCTGCCGCCACAGAGATCCCGTGCAGGGGGTTTCAGGCCTGGAGGATTTTTCCTTCTTCTCTTAAGCTGGACTCCCAGAAGAAGTGAGGCTGCTTGCTCAAAGGGCCGCGCATGGCGGCGAGGGGGTGGGGAAACAGCAGCCCCCTGTCCTGCTGGCGGGAACGTCCATGGCCGCCGCCGCTGCGGTGGAAAACGGTACTGAGGCTCCTAAAAAAAATTGAAAATAGAACCCTCATGCCATCCAGCGACAACCTCCCCCCACCCCCACCTCCACCGCCGTGAGAATACGTCCAAGGGAAATGACAACACTAACCCGAAGAGATATGGGCACCCCTCGTTCAAAGCCACGTTATTTACAACAGCCAAGACACGGAAGCAGCCTGACCGGGCGGTGGTGCAGTATATAGAACAGGGGTCCCCAAACTATGGCCCACGGGTCACATGCGGCCCCCTGAGGCCATTCATCCGGCCCCTACCGCACTTCCGGAAGGGGCACCTCTTTCATTGGTGGTCAGTGAAAGGAACATAGTTCCCACTGAAATACTGGTCAGTTTGTTGATTTAAATTTACTTGGTCTTTATTTTAAATATTGTATTTGTTCCCGTTTTGTTTTTTTACTTTAAAATAAGATATATGCAGTGTGCATAGGGATTTGTTCATAGTTTTTTTTATAGTCCGGCCCTCCAATGGTCTGAGGGACAGTGAACTGGCCCCCTGTGTAAAATGTTTGGGGACCCCTGGTATAGAGCGTTGGACTGGGATGCAGAAGACCTGGGTTTGAGACCCCGAGGTCGCCAGCTTGAGCGGGGGCTCATCTGGCTTGAGCAAAAGCCCACCAGCTTGAACCCAAGGTCACTGGCTCCAGCAAGGGGTTACTCGGTCTGCTGAAGGCCCGCGGTCAAGGCACATATGAGAGAGCAATCAATGAACAACTAAGGTGTTGCAACACGCAATGAAAAACTAATGATTGATGCTTCTCATCTCTCTCCGTTCCTGTCTGTCTGTCCTTGTCTATCCCTCTCTCTGACTCACTCTCTGTCTCTGTAAAAAATTAAAAAAAAAAATTAAAAAAAAAAAAAAGACACGGAAGCAGCCACGTGTCCGTCAAGGGATGAACGGATAAAGACATTGTGGTGCCTGTGTACCATGGAATATTATGCAGTCATCAAAAAAGGGAATCAAATCTTGCCCCTTGGCAACAACGTGGGCAGAGCTTAACGACGGTGTGAGACGAAGTGAAACAAGTCAGACAGAGGAAAATCCTTCTATGTGAAATCAAAAACAAACAGACCCACCCAGCAAAACGCCTAGGAAAAGAGATCAGACGTGTGGGTACCGGAGACGGAGGCAGGGCGTGGGAGAATCGGAGGAAGCCGGTCGGAGGTGTACACTTCCGGTTACAAGGTGAGTCAGCACAGGGATGTCAGGCACAGCCTGCGGACCCCAGCTCTCTGTGCTGCAGGAGACAGCAGAGCCTGAATTCTCATCACAAGGAGACACGGTTCTTCTTCTTTCTCTCTCTCTCTTTTTTTTGTATAATATCTAGGAGAAGATGGGTGTTCGCTGAAGCGATTGTAGTCACTGTTTCACAATATATGTCAATCAAACCATCAGGCTGCGGGCCTTAAAGGTGTACAGTGATGGGTGTCCATTATTTTTCAATAAAACTGGGGGGTCGGGCCCCCCTGGAAGGGCTTGTGTTTTAAATTTGAACCGATTGCATAAGGTTAATTCCTGTAAAGGTCACATGGGTTCCCACTCTCCCACCAGCAGGGGGACTGCCTGTTTTCCTGTGTTCTTGCCCGAATTGGAAATCATGGCCCCTTTTTTGATCATCGGCTAATCTAATCAATGAAAACACGGGTCTCTCCTGATCGATTTAATTTGCATTTGCTTGACTGTGCGCTGGGGCAACTCTGCCGGAAGCTTGACAGGAGGCTTTGATTTCCTCCGCCGTGAACGGTCTGTTTATGTCACTCTGGGCTGACGACTTTATTTTTTTATTTTTTTTTAATTTTTTTTAAGTCTTGGTTGCCTCATTCGTAAAATGGGGGCCGCAGCCTCTACCTCTGGGGAGTCATGAAGATCTGCCAAGTCTGAGCACCCCCCCAGGGAGATTCGCAGGTCACCCTGGTAAGGGGGGGGGGGCGTCCGACCCAGGTGGCCGTTTCCATCCGTGTGTCAGGCCTGAGAGGGAAGCAGGGGGGGTTAGGATGAGAGGATGGCCACACAGCACAGGCTGGCTGAAGGCAGCAGCCCGCAGCAGCGGGACCCGGAACAATCGGTGACAGGTGACCTCAGCCTGGAGGACGGCGATGGGGGAGAAACATTGTTGTTGGGGGGGAGCCATGTGGGGTCCTGAGCGGGAGTCTCCTCGGGAATAATGCGTGTGTGGAGCCCCCATCATATTCCAAGTGATTTACCTCCGCAGCATCCCAGGGAGATGGGGCCGACTGGGTATTATTCCTCCTCCCGAGACTCAGAGGGGTTAAGTGACTCGCCCAAGGTCACACAGCCTGTGAACGGCCCCGTGGGAGAACTCTCTCTCTACTCTTCCATTGTAAGAGTTCGAACCGACTGGTTTCCAAGTGACCCTCTTTTGGGGGGAGAGGGGACCCCACCCCCTCATCACCCGGGTGAGCGGTGACGCCCAAACTGTGGCCTTTTCTTTGCTAAAGATTTTAGGAAAAAAAAAAAAAAATCAAAAGCTTCCGAAACCGCTGTGCAACTTTTTTTGCGCGTCTGTGTCAAGCAGAAGATGCAGTTGTTACCTCGCTAATTAGAGCAGAAACGAGCTGAAACGCTGAGTGAGTTTCGGCGGAGTGCCTCGGCTGCAGGTGTCAGTAATTAGCAAAGAGAGAGTCTTGTGATGTTTGTAGACACAGCCGTCTCAACTTCCTCCTCAAAAATAAACTTCGTGGGCATAGCGCTCTCAGGGGCTCCTGCTAATGCGTGTGTCTATCTTGATGTTGTAATTCAGTATAAATATTTTAAATAAATCAATAACACAGCCCTCCTGTGGCAGGACACAAATGAAATTTTCAAAAATGAAGGAAGAATAAAACATTTTTTTTAGTGAGCACGGCAGAAGCCCGCAAGATAGCCAACCAGAAATGACTGTTTTTCTGGGCGCTCTCTCTCTCTCTCTCTCTCTCTTTTTGTTTTTTGGATTCTTAGGGGGGTATAAATAATTCACTTCTAATACTCTGTCCTGAGCAGGGACAGAGCAAATAGAATAAACAGAACACCAGCAGACACCTGCAGGCTCTGGCAATGGCATTAGAGACCCACTTCTCCTAGACCGTCACTGCTGAGTCCAGAATCTCCCTGCCCACAGCAACCGGAGTTCTGAGACGGAGGAGGGAAGGAGGAAGCCGGCAGACACAGAGGTCGGTGTGCCTGGAAGAAAAAAAAAAAAAAAAGGTGGAATCCATTACTTTCTCCAACTAACCCATTCCTTTCTCTGCTAAGCCTCCCCACTCTGAGCTACAAGAGCATCTCTGTTTTCAGCAGGTGGGAACGGAAGCCAGGCAATCATTTTCCCTGTGAACAGCAGTCGTGTGCACGTATTAGTGTACATGTGTGTGCACACATGGTGTCTGCGATGTGTGTGTGTGTGTGTGTGTGTGTTTCCCTTTTTGTATTTTCCTGAAGCTGGAAATGGGGAGGCAGTCAGACAGACTCCAGCATGCGTCCTATCGGGATCCACCCGGCATGCCCACCAGGGGGTGATGCTCTGCCCATCTGGGGCGTCGCTCTGTTGCAACCAGAGCCATTCTAGCGCCTGAGGCAGAGGCCACAGAGCCATCCTCAGCGCCCGGGCAAACTTTGCTCCAGTGGAGCCTTGGCTGTGGGAGGGGAAGAGAGAGACAGAGAGGAAGGAGAGGGGGAGAGGTGGAGAAGCAGATGGGCGCTTCTCCTGTGTGCCCTGGCTGGGAATCGAACCCGGGACTCCTGCACGCCAGGCCGATGCTCTACCACTGAGCCAACTGGCCAGGACCGTGTGTGTGTGTGTTTTAAGGCTTGGGATCAGCGTCTGCATAAACCAGAGCCCCGCCAAAGTCCAATTCCCATCGGGGGATATTGGGTCCAGGTTTCTCTCTCTCTCGACCAGAATGGTGCCTGGCCCTTCTCACCTCCTGGCTGGGTTCTAGAACATTCTCTGCTCATGGATGGAGGCCCCGTCTCTGAATCGTCCATC
This sequence comes from Saccopteryx leptura, assembly GCF_036850995.1. NCBI lineage: Eukaryota > Metazoa > Chordata > Mammalia > Chiroptera > Emballonuridae > Saccopteryx > Saccopteryx leptura. Next base: position 194,207,912 of record NC_089508.1, on the reverse strand, counting down.
TGGCAGATCTTGGATTGACCAGGTGCGATGCTGCAGCCTGTGGCAGGCTGAGGGAAGCCTGTCTTTCCCCCAAACAGCCCGATGGCTCTTGTGCCGGCAGCTGCCTGTTCAAGGGTGGAGGGGGCTGGGTTCAACATACCCCCTCCTACAACTCCACATCCTTCAGGGCAACCAGTGCAATCAAAGACGTTTAAATCCATTCGATACTTAAAAGAGAAAAAAAAAAATCCCTCATTGGCCTTTGGAATCCTCCAAAGGGTACCGACTTATTTATTCTGAAGAGTGATCGACAGGGGTCACTTTTTGGCTGAGAGAGCCATGAACGCCACATATTTTAAAATGTAATTCCATGAGAGCCATACAATATGTTTAACACTAAATACAAGTAAATGTGTGCATGTTATGTAAGACCAGCACTTTTAAAGTACAAGAAGTCTCTGAATTCTTTTTAATTACGTTGTTATGCTGTTGCTAACCAATGATGAATAAAGTACTTCTTACCATTAATGCGACTTATAGTGTGCGGCACGGTTTTGCTGATGGCTTCATAGTCTGGTTGATACGTGGTGAGGTGAAGCTTCATGCCGGCGTTGAGACTTGCATCTGTTAAACGTGATCGTAGGTTGGTCTTAACGTTTTTTAGATGTGAGAAAGACTGCTCACATGCATACGTAGAGCCAAACATTGTCAGTACAGCAATACTCACACGCTGCAGTGTGTGGTATGTGACGGGAAGCCGTTCCAAGTTTTGACAGTCAGCTGGTCCGTGGGTTGAAGGTTTTTCATTTCTCCCCACTTGTGTTTGCTCACCAACTCTGCTTGCTGTCATGCAGGTCTTTCCAAATCTTCATTCAGTGACTTGGACTTATTCACCCACATGTCTGAGGCCTTCAGATCAGCAGCTTGTAGCTCAAAATCTCTGATGAGATACAGGGGTTGTAACTCAGGTCGGCGCTGTCCACTGCACACTCATGTGGACGAGTGATGAACTTAGAAAGACAAACGTGCTCATGAAATTCTCCAAAGCGCGCTTTGAATGACTGCAGGAGATTAGATGTGAAGCCCGCTAGCTGCTGGAGATCAAGATGTCGAGCAGGCTCACTTGCTGTGCGTGCATCTTTAAACTCTCCCAGTTTTTCAAAGTGTAGTAAACGACCTGTTTCGATGTTGGCGATGAAGAGTTCCAGCTTGTTTTCAAGTGCAAACACTGCTTGTTGAAGGGATAAGACTGTATTTCCAACACCTTGCATTCTCACATTGAGCTGGTTCAGATGTTCAGTCATGTTCATGAGATAGTAGAACTTCATGAGCCACTCAATGTTAGCTAATTCAGGATGCTCAATGTTTTTCATTTCAAGAAAAGTCCAGATTTCACTCAGACAAGCCGCGAAACAGCTGAGCACCTTCCCTCTTGACAACCAACACACATTGCTGTGCAGAAGCAGACCAGGATAATTATTTGCAACTTTATCCAGCAGTGTTTTAAACCAGTGATCATTTACAACTCGGGCAACAATAAAGTTGACCACCCGAATGACCAGCGACATCACCTCACCAAGCTGCTCGCCACACATCTGAGCACAAAGCGCCTCCTGATGTAGGATGCAGTGAAAACTTAGGATGGGTCTCTTTTCATGTTCACGAAGAAGCGCTACGAATCCTCTGTTTTTCCCCACCATGCATGGAGCACCATCAGTACACACCGAAATAAGTTTATCCATTAGTAGATTTTTTTCTTTAGTGAACTCAGTGAAAGACTTGGATAAATCCTCCCCTCTTGTTGTCTCTTTCATAGGCAAAACAGCAAGACTTTCCTCACATAGTGTGTCACCGACAGCATACCTTGCAATCACGCTGAACTGGGATAAATGGCTTACGTCTGTTGATTTATCCAAAGCGAGAGAAAAGAATGGTGCTGCATTGATGTCCTTCACTTATGTTGCCTCAATTTGATTTGCCATCATGATGGTACAGTCGTGAGGAGTTCTTGCCGACAGAGGCATGTCTTTTTTCATTTGATTATCTTGTCTTTATTCGAAAAGTTGTCAAAAAGTTCATTGGCAACATCAAGCATGAATGTTTTGGCATACATATGTGAATGGCTTTCCGTTTCTCACAATTGCTAAAGCACCAGCAAAGCTAGTCAAATTCCAGTCACCTTGTTGGGTCCAAACACGGAGTTGCTGCTGACTAGCTTGCACTCTGCAGAGTAGCTCTTGACATGCTTTCTTCCTGCTGTCCCCCACTGGATATTTCTTTTCTTTCTTTCTTTTTTTTTTTTTACAGAGACGGAGAGAGAGTCAGAGAGAGAGATAGACAGGGACAGACAGACAGGAACGGAGAGAGATGAGAAACATCAATCATTAGTCTTTCATTGTGACACCTTAGTTGTTCTCATATGTGCCTTGACCGGAGGGCTACAGCAGACCGAGTAACCCCTTGCTCGAGCCAGCAACCTTGGGTCCAAGCTGGTGAGCTTTGCTCAAACCAGATGAGCCCGTGCTCAAGCTGGCGACCTCAGGGTCTCGAACCTGGGTCCTCCACATCCCAGTCTGATGCTCTATCCACTGCACCACCACCTGGTCAGGCCCCCGCTGGATATTTCGATGTAAATGTAGTATGGCGTGTGTTGAAGTGCCACTTTATATTTGACCATTTCATCGATGCAATTTTATCATTGTGTATTAGACACACTGCAGAACCTGCTCTCTCTACAAAGGCGAATTCCTGTTCATTGCTGCTGAAAAGTACGATACTCCTCATCTTTTTTTCTTTTAGCCATCTTCTTCGTCAAAAGGGTTTCTGTGGCCCTGGCAGGTTGGCTCAGTGGTAGAGTGTCGGCCTGGCGTGCGGGGGACCCGGGTTCGATTCCCAGCCAGGGCACATAGTAGAAGCGCCCATTTGCTTCTCCACCCCCGCCCCCCCTCCTTCCTCTCTGTCTCTCTCTTCCCCTCCCGCAGCCAAGGCTCCATTGGAACAAAGATGGCCCGGGCACTGGGGATGGCTCCTTGGCCTCTGCCCCAGGCGCTAGAGTGGCTCTGGTCTCGGCAGAGCGACGCCCCGGAGGGGCAGAGCATCGGCCCCTGGTGGGCAGAGCGTCGCCCGTGGTGGGCGTGCCGGGTGGATCCCGGTCGGGCGCATGTGGGAGTCTGTCTGACTGTCTCTCCCCGTTTCCAGCTTCAGGGAAAAAAAAAAAAAAAAAAAAAAAAAGGGTTTTTGCAATGAGCTAGCTGACTACTTGATTAAAAGGAGGGAAGTTTACTTCCTGACCTCACAACGACCCGTGCACTTTATGCACTATCCAATAAAAATTTGGTGTTGTCCCGGAGGACAGCTGTGATTGGCTCCAGCCACCCGCAACCATGAACATGAGCGGTAGGAAATGAACAGATTGTAATACATGAGAATGTTTTATATTTTTAAGATTATTATTTTTATTAAAGATTTGTCTGCGAGCCATAGGTTCCCGACCCCTGTTCCAGCAAGTTTACCTCAGACCCGGTGACTAAATGGTGGACAAGGAGAAGGTTTTCCCTATAGAAGCATTTCCACGAATTCAGGAACAGAGAGTGTAGAGTTCAACTATGACCGTTTCCCAGTTGCTTATGAATGAATGTATCCAAGCAAGGAGAATCAGAGGCCACTAACGTCCTTCCCTCGAAGACCCAAACCAAGCACTCCGAGGCCCCCCGGAAGGACGCTGCAGGACATTGTAACATATTCTTGCCAGAAAGCAAACCCTGAAGCTGACCAAGCCTCCAGGTCCAGCCACCAATTCACAGAAAATACGGGAGACAATGCGTTAAACTGCAGGCGTCCCCAAACTGCGGCCCCCTGAGGCCATTTATCCGGCCCCCTGATGCACTTCTGGAAGGGGCATCTCTTTCATTGGTGGTCAGTGAGAGGAGCACTGTATGTGGCGGCCCTCCAACGGTCTGAGGGACAGTGAACTGGCTCCCTGTATAAAAAGTTTGGGGACCCCTGTAAGAAACCACAGGGCTGCGGCCGTAGAAATCTGGACGGTGGCCAACGCGTGGGACAGAAGACGCATTTCTCCGCTCAGTAATCAAATGGAGTAATTATTATTTAACTAAATAGCGGCAAAGGAGAGGAGGGATACAGATGATCGTAGACATGAGAAATTGATCAGGCAATAGCAATGTATGGATCTTTTTAGTTCTCAACTCACATTTGTAAAGTTACTATTATTAAAGTGAGAGGTGGGGAGGCAGAGAGATAGACTCCCACGTGCGCCCGACCGGGACCCACCTGGCAAGCTCCCTACCGGGTCATCTGGGGCCGCTGCTCCATGGCTCAGTAACAGCTATCTTAGCACCTGAGGTGAGGCCATGGAGCCATCCTCAGCACCCGGGCCAACTTACTCAAACCGTTTGAATCATGGGTGTGGGAAGGAAAGAGAGAAAGAGAGAGAGAGAGAGAGAGAGAGAGAGAGAGAAGGAGAAGAAATGGAGAAGCAGATGGGCGCTTCTCCTGTGTGCCCTGACTGGGATTTGAACCCGGGACTTCCCCATGCCGGGCGGACTCTCTACCGCTGAGCCAAGGGGCCAAGGTCCCATTTTATATTTTTAAATGACAATATATATATATATATATATATATATATATATATATATATATATATATATGAGACGATGAACTTTGTATGTTGACTGGCTATTTGATTATATTAAAGATTTACTGTGAATAATCTTAGCGATGATAACGACATTGGGCTTATGTTTTTAAAAGGTGCCTACTGTAGTTACAGATTAAATGGCAGCATGCCTGGGGTGTGCCTCGGAAGATTCCGGGCTCACCAGGAGCGGGGAGAGGAACAGGTGCAGCAGGACCGGCTGTGAGCTGAAAGATTGTCGAAGCGGCCTGAGGGTCCATGGGGGTCAGTACGTTTTCCCTCCAATATTTTGTAAACGTTTCAGATTTTCCACAGCGAGAGACCTGTCACTTCTGGGAGAAGGTTGTGGCTACCGTGTCCGGGACACGCCCGAGAGACAGTTATTATAACAATGGCTGGAACATGGGTTTTGACTTCAGACAGACTTAAGTCCACCTGTCTAAAAAAAATGGGTGGGTCCCAGCCTCTTTCTCACGGGACGGTTGGGAAGATTCCATGAGATGACGTCCGTGTGGCACATGGCGGCGGGGGGGGCGGTACATGACTGCTGTGTGGTCCCTGGGTTATTTCATTTCCGAGTCCTGTAATGTTGACCCACGAGCGTTCATTAAAGGCTGGGATCTGCCGAGAAGAGCACAGGAGACAGGTAAGAAGGCGGCAAAGCGCCCGGGTGTCCAGGATGGTCTCCGTTCCCTCACCTCGCCACGAGAGCAAAGCGGAGCCCGGCGATTCACCGCCTCACTGAAGCCCTCCCGGGTTAATTCTCTTTTTCGGTGCATCACCTGGGGACAATGCAGGGCTGCGTTCCAGGCTAACAAATTCAGCCCCTTGCTTTTTGACCCTGAACCGAGTTCTGGGATGGCGTTAGAGCCTGACCCCCCCTCGCTCCCAGGAGCCTGCCTGGGACCCGTCTGGACCCCTCACCCTCCAAGCCCGCCCTAAATGCAGCTCTCAGGGTGGAGCTGCTCCCCCGCCTCCCCCAGGCAGACCCCCATCCTAGCTGAGCCCAGGCTGAGATGGAAGTCTTGCTCATTAAATCAGTGCCCGCTCAGTCCTGTGGAGGGAGGCGAGTCCCCTGGGTCATTCCTTTGTCCAGAGAAGGGGACTGGGAGGGGGCCGAGCAGAGAGGCCAGGCCTCACGTCCCATCTCGAGTCTGCTTTGCAGAGAAGCATCAGAGAGAGGTGGAGATGAACTAGTGAGAGACAAAAAAAAAAAAAGGTCCCTAAACTCCACAGGGCATTAAAAGTCCCAGCAGGTCAGAGGTCAGGTCTGAGGAGGGTTCTTAAGACACAGACCCTGATTCTTCTTCCAGATGACAATGGTTCTGAGGGGACAGGGGACTTGTTCAGCGGAGGTAGCTAGCCCTGCGGGATGGACCTGTGTCCTGTTCACTCTGCCAAGTTCTGTGCTGAAAATCCTTCATTTTTTTTTTAAACATTCTTTTTTTTTTTTTTTTGTATTTTTCTGAAGCTGGAAACGGGGAGAGACAGTCAGACAGACTCCTGCATGCGCCCGACCGGGATCCACCCGGCACGCCCACCAGGGGCGACGCTTTGCCCACCAGGGGGTGATGCTCTGCCCCTCTGGGGTGTTGCTCTGCCACGACCAGAGCCACTCTAGCGCCTGGGGCAGAGGCCAAGGAGCCATCCCCAGCGCCCGGGCCCTCCTTGCTCCAATGGAGCCTTGGCTGCGGGAGGGAAAGAGAGAGACAGAGAGGAAGGAGAGGGGGAGGGGTGGAGAAGCAGATGGGTGCTTCTCCTGTGTGCCCTGGCCGGGAATCGAACCCGGGTCCCCCACACGCCAGGCCGACACTCTACCGCTGAGCCAACCGGCCAGGGCCTTCATTTTTTTTTTAAAGAAAGGGAGCTCCGTGCCCCCTCATGCTGCTCTGCCACACGATGCCGTTGAAGGAGAAAGCACCGAACTCTAAAAGGAGAATGGCGAGAGATGCGGTCACAGGTCTTGGTCCTGAACCGTCTAGACCAGAACCCAAGAACCTAGCTCAAGTCTAGACAGTGCCTCGAGATGATCTGACTTCTAAAGTGGTCAGTGGGAGGCAATTAAACTCTCCCTAAGGAACAGAGGACTCTCGGGGCTCACCTGTAGGGAGAAAACTGAGAAATAATCTTAAAGGGACGGGGAAGCCCCTCTCCAAGGGCTGGGGGCCTCCAGGAGAGAGCCTCTCTAGACACTTCCTTCCCTGGTCCACAGGAAGCCAGGATCGCCAAGTCAGCCCTGACCTCCCCGGTGAGAGCCACCAGCTCCGAAGGGCACTCACTGGTGGGCACCCAGGTAGACCCGATTGCTGCGTCTTCCTCACCGGCTGCCTGGCTTCCTGCCTCAGAGAGTGAACCTGCCGCCTCTGGCTCGTAGACATGGCTGTGCCCAGTCAGCTGTGACAGCGGCTCAGACAGGGGAGCCCCTCGGCTTAGAGACCCACTGTGAACAGGCGCCCACCGCCCACGAGAGAGGCAGTGCATGACACAGGGCTTCCCGGGCCTGACACCGGGAGTGGCCTCACCTCCCACTTTCTTTTTTTTTTTTAAATTAATTTATTTATTTATTCATTTTTAGAGAGGAGAGAGAGAGGGCGAGAGAGAGAGACAGAGAGAGAGAGAGGAGAGAGAGAAGGAGGGAGGAGCTGGAAGCATCAACTCCCCTATGTGCCTTGACCAGGCAAGCCCAGGGTTTCGAACCGGCGACCTCAGCGTTTCCAGGTCGACGCTTTATCCACTGCGCCACCACAGGTCAGGCCCACCTCCCACTTTCTGTCTAGAACATGCCTGTTGCTATGGCTGCCTACCCTCTGCCCCCATTTTTATTTGTTTGAGGTCCATTTCCAGAGAAATAGGGTTTGGGGCCATATTTCTCGTTTCACAAAAGTACAATTTTTAAAAAACAATCAGATTTTGCAATACCTGCATTTATACTTCCTTTTTTTCCTTCTATAATAGCAAACACGGAAGGAGTTTAGTTCAAATCAGCTAATTTTAAAAAAAGCACCTGACCCGCCACCTGACGTGTCCCTGGGGGGCGCGGGCAGACCTCAGAGACGCCGCAGGGTGGGTCCCAGACCGCCGCGGGACAGCCACTCGTGGTCTGTGGCTGGTGGAAGGTCTTGCCTTCCATCTATAAAAAGCACGCAATGTGGCTATCGTCCAAAGAGCGGAGACAGGAAGAAGGAAGCGGGTCACCAGAGGCCGGGAGTGTGTGTGTGTGGGGGGTGAGAGATGGGGGTTCATGTTTAACGGGTGCAGAGTTTCAGTTTGGGCGGGTGAACCTGTTCTGTGGAGGGATGGCGATGATGGTCGGGAGGGGAAAGTCTATGCCACGCATGTCCAGTGTTACTGCCGGGGGGCGGGGGGTGCGGGTAGCCCTGGCCGAGCACAAATGGAGGTGTCGCAATCTCCAATACGTCTCCTGGGGACTGTGAGAATTATCGGGTTTTCAGATATAAAGACCCTAGGATGGTGGCCGGGACGCCGCAACGGGTCCTCAGTAAGTGCCGGCTGTCATTTCCACCGTTGTTATTGAAATGACCACGGAGCCTGAGGGGGAGCTCCTGGCACCCCCCACCACCACCACCACCAAGGCCACTGCCCCCTCCCAGGTGTGTTTTTCACGGAGATCAGCAGAGGGCGATGACTCAAGCTTGGTACCGACAGGGAGAGGGACAGGGCACCCTCTTCTTGGGACCCTGCAAGAAGCCCGGCTCCCACAGCAGCTCTTGTCTTTTCCGTGTGGGCCAGGCAGGCTGTCTTCATCCGCTCGGGCTGCTGTCCCAGAACATGGCAGGCCAGGTGCCTTACGGACAACACACAGACCCTTCTCACAGCTCCGGAGGCCGGACGTCCAGGATCCGCAGATTTGCTGTCTGGTGTGACCTGATTCTGGGTTCACAGACGGTGTCTTCTTTCCGTGTGCCGTCACCTGGCCGATGGGGCCGTGGAGCTCTCTGGGGTCCCCTCTCCTGAGGACACTAATCCTTCTCATGAGGGCTCTACCCTATGGTCACCACCCAAAGGCCCCACCTCTGAATACCACCACATTGCCGATTAAGATCTCAGCATATGAATTCTGGCCTGGGGCGGGGGAGGGGGATCCAGACATTCAGTCTGTAACGGGGCCATCTCCAGGACGGGGTCTTCCCTTTCCCGGCTGTTCCCTGCGCTTAGGGAGATGTGGAGGTTTCTTCTCTTCTCTCCGCCTTCAGGGTGGTCATCCAGATGGGAGCATCCCAGAGACACGCTTTCTCAAGCTGGGATGTGCCTGAGACCCCCCCCTGAAGGTCCCGGAAGAAAAGTGACTCAGTAGGGACGAGCTTCTAGCAATTTCCAGCGGATGCCAATACCGCTGGCGCGCGCGCGCGCGCGTGTGTGTGTGTGTGTGTGTGTGTGTGTGTGGATCACACACGCCTCCAACAGCACGCGCCCAGGACGCCTAGACTATCACTGGCAAGGGCTCCAGGGTGGGGAAGAGACGAAAGGGGGGCTCTCGCCGCGACCCAGAGGGCCTGGCGCGGACCCTCCCCGGCTCTGCCACCGCCACTGGTCAGCAGAGCAGCCTCACCCCGGCCCTGGGCGCTCGCTGGGTCCGCCGCTCGGGTCACGGGGAGAGTGGAGAGCGGTGACCCAGCGGAAGGGGGTTCCTCCGCGCAGTGGTTCAGGAGCGGGCAGGACCAATTAGGGAGCTCGACTCAGACCCCACTCGACTTGAATCGCCTGGAGCATCAATAAAGCCCCAGGGAGCGCCCGGGGCGATAGAAAGTTCCGGATGCTCCTCACACAGACCTTTCTGCTTTCTCTCTTCTGCGGAATGTTCCCTCCTAACAGGGAGGAAGAATGCACCGTGCCCTCCTTCTGCCCAGCCCAACAATCTAGCCGTAACTGTCTTGGGAGCTCACCTGCCTTGCTCCCACGGGGAGCGGGCTGAGCTGTTTGCTGTGGGGCCGGGAGGGGCAGGGAGCCTGCCTGTGTGTTCAAGCCAAGGTCTGCACGCGCCCCCCCCCGACCCCCCAGTGCTGTCCTCGCATCCCGCCCTCCCTCCCTGGTGGGTTGGCCGTGGCAGCTGACCACAGTGGACGGAGGGTTCGCTCCCCCCCTCCCCACTCAGCTCACCTCAGTCACTGCCCAGCTCTTTTTAAAAATCTCAGGCATTCGTGAAACCGGACTCCGTCACTGGAGTAGGAGGCCCAGGGCTCCTTCTGTCCCCTGGTTGGAAACCCTGCTCCTTAACCCGCGGGGGAAGCCTGGCAGGAAGGCGGCACAATCAGATCTCTCCCTCAGTAGAGAGTCCGGGGCGGTTCCGCACCCAGGGTTAAACTCCCAGGGTAGTTAGCCGACCCTGAAAAACCGCACAGGGTTTCATGGTCTCAGAGCAGACAGACCGGGTTCACAGCGGTCCCCCCGCCGCTCACGTCCAACCGGTCCCGTCCCATTCGGTCCCGCGAAGGCGGACCTCGGCGTGCGTTTCTTCTTCGACTGTCTCTGTCACTTGAAAATATAACTGTGGCCCTGGCCGGTTGGCTCAGCGGTAGAGCATCGGCCTGGCGTGCAGGAGTCCTGGGTTCGATTCCCGGCCAGGGCACACAGGAGAAGCGCCCATCTGCTTCTCCACCCCTCCCTTCCTTCCTCTCTATCTCTTTCTTCCCCTCCCACAGCCGAGGCTCCATTGGAGCAGGGATGGCCCGGGCGCTGGGGATGGCTCCTTGGCCTCTGCCCCAGGTGCTAGAGTGGCTCTGGTCACGGCAGAGCGACGCCCCGGAGGGGCAGAGCATCGCCCCCTGGTGGGCATGCCGGGTGGATCCCGGTCGGGTGCATGCGGGAGTCTGTCTGACTGTCTCTCCCCGTTTCCAACTTCAGAAAAATACAGCCCTGGCCGGTTGGCTCAGCGGTAGAGCATCGGCCTAGCGTGCGGAGGACCCAGGTTCGATTCCCGGCCAGGGCACACAGGAGAAGCACCCATTTGCTTCTCCACCCCTCCGCCGCGCTTTCCTCTCTGTCTCTCTCTTCCCCTCCCGCAGCCAAGGCTCCATTGGAACAAAGATGGCCCGGGCGCTGGGGATGGCTCTGTGGCCTCTGCCTCAGGCGCTAGAGTGGCTCTGGTCACAACATGGCGACGCCCAGGATGGGCAGAGCATCGCCCCCTGGTGGGCAAAGCGTCGCCCCCTGGCGGGCGTGCCGGGTGGATCCCGGTCGGGCGCATGCGGGAGTCTGTCTGACTGTCTCTCCCTGTTTCCAGCTTCAGAAAAAATGAAAAAAAAAAAAAAAAAAAAAAAGAAAGAAAAATACAAAAAAAAAAAAAGAAAATATAACTGTGGTTTGATACCAGAAGTTTCCTGAAACATTCTGCAGCCTCTCTCCTGCCCGTTACCTCTAAGGATTTGAATAACGACTGTGTTTAATGGGAAGCCCTTCCCCTCTTCTAATCCCCCTCCCGCGGAAAACTTGGCCCGCTCACCGGCATGCCTGGGGTGGGGGTGGGGCGTGTGCGTCTCAGCGAGGCAGCCATGGACTCCTGTTTGTGACAGGAATGAACATGGAGTCACCGAGAGGCTTGACCCGAGTGGGCAGGGACCATGGTGGGTACCCTGGCTCTCGGAGGCCGCCCCCACCCAGCCTTCGCCCAGCCCCTTCTCTCTGGCTGGCATCCGGAGGGTCCACCCTGAGTAGGATGGAGATGGGGGTGACAGAGAAAGCCCATGGGGACACCAAGAAGGTGTGCCAGGCCCCTGGGCTGGTGTTCTTAGGCCCCGGACACAAAGGAGAGGCTAAGAGGCCCCCTCTAACCTTAGCACCCTCCGCCACAGCCGGGGAGAATGTCACCGCGGACCCACATTTTGTCCTGTTAGGGCCCCACTGGCCACAAAGCCAGGTATGACCAAGGCAGCTGGGGAATCTGGAAGAAGGGCGTGGCCTCGCCAGGAAGAATCCCCCCCAAAACCCTGCTCACGGAGCTTCATTCACACGGAGTGAGCCCCGAAATCCCACAAAACACCGACGGCAGACGCGTTCGGCAGCCTCTGAGACAGAAAGGTCTGAGCTTGCTCTGGGGCCTGCGGCGTCTGGCCTGGTGGATCTGGGCTCACCTGAGGTCCGGCCCGGGACTGTTAAACTGGGGTGGGGGGTGGGGTGGGAGGATCAGAAACCCCCCGTGTGTGAGGCTTAGAGTGCTCCCCAAGCAGCACAGCGGCGAGGAGCCTGGCGCTGTCAGATCTGTGTCACCCAGCTGTGTGACCTTGCGGGGACTTCTTTTTTTTTTTCATTTTTCTGAAGCTGGAAACAGGGAGAGACAGTCAGACAGACTCCCGCATGCGCCCGACCGGGATCCACCCGGCACGCCCACCAGGGGCGATGCTCTGCCCACCAGGGGGCGATGCTCTGCCCATCCTGGGAGTCGCCATGTTGCGACCAGAGCCATCTCCAGCGCCCGGGCCATCTTTGCTCCAATGGAGCCCTGGCTGCGGGAGGGGAAGAGAGAGACAGAGAGGAAGGAGAGGGGGAGGGGTGGAGAAGCAAATGGGCGCTTCTCCTGTGTGCCCTGGCCAGGAATCGAACCCGGGTCCCCCGCACGCTAGGCCGACGCTCTACCGCTGAGCCAACCGGCCAGGACTGGGACTTCTAAACCTCTTTAGAGCCGTTGTTGTTAACGTGGGTCCCCAAGGAGGCAGGCTGAAGCCCTGAGCCCCAGTCCCAGTGAATGTGACCTTGTTCAGAGAGAGAGCGTCGTTGCAGGTGACCGAGTTACGAGGAGGTCCCTCGGAGTGTCTGTCCCCATAAGAGGGGACGTGTGGACTCCGAGACACACGCAGAGGGAAGAGGAAGTGAAGGACAGGGAAGAGGCTGTGTGGAGAGCCGGCTGGGCCGCTGCAAACCGGACCCTCTGGGACCAGCAGGAGCCGGAAGCGGCAGGTAGATGCTCCCTCCCCCACGGGATCTGGAGGGAGGGTGGCCCCTGCCAACACCTCGATGTCACACTTCTGGTCTCCAGACCGTGAGACGACGATGTCTGGTTTCCTAAGCCACTGAGTGTGTGGAGCTCTGTGACGGATGCCGCAGAAAATGGGAACCATAGACTTGTCACAGCTAAGGCTATGGCAATGGCTGTCCTGGGGTGCTGTCCCTTTTCCCAACCTGCTAAATATATATAGAGATATAAACCTGACCTTGGGGCTGCAGGCAGTGGTGCCCCCTCACCCTTCAGGATGATATGCTCCCAGACCCCCCCCCCCCCCCCAGTGGATGCCTAAAGCCACGGCCAGTCCTGAACCCTGGACAGACCTGCTGACCTAGGATCGAGCATCACTTAGAAGTTAGGACAGGGAGAGACGAACAGCAAACACTTGGCAGCCTCTCTCCGCCGTAGCCTACGGTCCCTGTCACCACTCTCGCGCTTCGGGGCCATTGTTAAGTAAAATAAAGGTCACCCAAACACACAAGGACTGGGCTACCTCAGTCATCTGTCTGATCTCACCAAACACAGGGACTCACAGGGACTCACTCACAGGGACAAGCAAAGACGGCGTGGGGACGGCAGACAGAGGGACGGCTCGGGTCCCGGGCAGGACGGAGCAGGAAGGCTCAAGATTTCATCACACGACTCAGAGCAGCTCAAAATGGAAAACTTCATGAACTGTTATTTCTGGGATTCTCCATGTATTGTAACCTGTTTGGGCCACCGCGGTGGGCCACGGGTAACCGAAACCGCAGGTCAGGGGGAGGGCGGTGAACTGCCATTTTATTTTATTTTATACTATTTCATTTTGCTGGTTGGGAGAGGGAGAGGGCGAGAGACTCGGAGACCCTGATGGACACGGACGCAAGGCTTAAAACGCAATGTAGAGGCTTGAGCCAAGAGCTCCGGAATGCTCACTCTCTCTCTCTCTCTCTCCCTCTCTCTCTCTCTCACCCCTTACTCCCCGCCACGCACACGCCCCGCACGGGCTTGGCCACTCCGGGTGGGACCCTGGCTGTGGCTGGCGGCCAGGGCACCTGAGGAAAGGCAGAGGGGACAGGAAAGCTGGCGGGGGGTGGAAGGGGAGGCAGACAGACAGACTCCCGCATGCGCCCGACCAGGATCCACCCGGCACCAGGCGGATGGGTCTGCTTCCTCGCCCGCCCAGGGCTGGTCAAAGGCAGGTCCGTGCATTGTGTAACTAAGCCTCCACCCTCCTCTTTCATCTCTCTTCCTGTGTCCCCCTGCCCTCTGCCACCCAGCCTCCTCCCTCCCTCTCCCGACCGACCCCGACGGGCAGAGAGGCCTGGCTCCCAGGTTCCTCTTGCAGCATCCTAATTAAATGCTTCAAATGGTTCTTATCCACGGTTAAGTGAAGATAAAATTTTAATGATTTAATTAGCAAGCTCCAGGAAGAAAAAACTCATAACGAAGGGGGGGGGGGCGTGGGCAATTGTCCTGGGCTTTGCACGCTTCCTGCAGGGCTGGCCTGGGGGGGGGGGGGGCGGGAGGCGGCTCCGGAAACCTTCTCTGCCACACTGCCCTGGAGCGGGTCCCTCCAGTCGAGGAAGGCTGTCTCAAGCAGGCTGGCGCTCCTCGGTGTCTAAGGACCCACGTCCCCCAGGGGGTGCTGGGCAGAGGGCGCTCTGGAAAGCGGAACTGATCTCATTGGGTCCATGAACTCAGATATCAAGTGGGAAGGTTGGTTGTCATTTCCCAAAGCATATTCTGAAAACCTCTCCACTTTTCACGTGTCCTAATAACTTCTTACCTTTTCTTTTCCTTTTTCTTTCTTTCTTTTTTTTTTTGTATATTTCTGAAGTGAGAAGCTGGCAGGGGGGTGGGAGGGGAGGCAGACAGACAGACAGACTCCCTCATGTGCCCAACTGGGATCCACCCGGCACGCCCACCAGGGGGCGATGCTCTGCCCATCTGGGGCATTGCTCTGTTGCAACTGGAGTCATTCTAGCGCCTGAGGCAGAGGCCACGGAGCCATCCTCAGCGCCCGGGCCAACTTTGCTCCAATGGAGCCTTGGCTGCAGGAGGGGAAGAGAGAGACAGAGAGGAAGGAGAGGGGGAGGGGTGGAGAAGCAGATGGGCGCCTCTCCTGTGTGCCCTGGCCGGGAATCGAACCCGGGACTCCTGCACGCCAGGCCGATGCTCTACCACTGAGCCACCCGGCCAGGGCACATTCTTTTCTCTAGTCCTACGGCTCCTATGGTCCACGTGGGCAACCGATTTGCCCCAAGCCGTGTTCATGTCCAGACTTTGCCGAGAAGAAACTTACTGCGTCAGGGAGGGTGGGGCTTGAGCAGGGAGATGAACTGATCCCCGGAAGACTCTCTGGTGTTTCCGCTTTGGAGGCTCCCATCTTTGGAAGTGGAAGGTTTTCTTTACGCAAAGAAGTCAGCCCCGCAAGCCCCCCATGGGAGAAGGACCTTTCTCCAGGGGGCGCCCCCTTGCCTCCCCCCTACATCCCCCTGCCTCCCGCCAGGACCAGCAGGGTCCTTTCTGCTCCCCTTTCCACCTTCCTTGCACAACCCACAGACTCCCCAAGTGGCCTTGCTGTGCTCGTTCAGCGGAACACTCCGTGTCCCCCAAAGCCAGCAGACGGTGCCTCGCTGGCTGCTCCTGGCAGAGGGCACAGCTCCTCCCAGAACTGGCTGGGGCGGCAGAGCCCCCGGCGCCCACTCCTGGCACTGACTGGACCCCGGGCCAGAATGCACTCCCGTGGCGAGGACGCCTGCCCAGAGGGGCGCTCTCCCCCAGCCCCCGTGTCCACGTGACGTTCGTGACGAGGGCGGGGAGCCCAGCACCTGCCGGAGCCCCCGGGTTTGGCCCAGACCTTCAGACTCAGGAGCTCCTGCTGACAGTGAATGAAGGTGGAACAGACATTGTTGGGACGTCCCCTCCCCACCCTCTTCTTGCTCCCTGTCCTCACCGTGTCTGTGAATCATGTCATCTCTTTTCGGTGTCCTGCTGCTTTCGTGTCGGAGGGCCTGGCTGAGTCTGTGCTGCAGGGATTGTCCCCACAGGGCTCTCTAATCCCTAGAGAGAGTGACCACCTGCCCAGCCCGACCCTGGTCCCTAGAGAGAGTGACCACCCACCCAGCCCGACCCTGGTCCCTAGAGAGAGTGACCACCCGCCCAGCCCGACCCTAATCCCTAGAGAGAGTGACCACCCGCCCAGCCCGACCCTGGTCCCTAGAGAGAGTGACCACCGCCCAGCCCGACCCTAATCCCTAGAGAGAGTGACCACCCGCCCAGCCCGACTCTAATCCCTAGAGAGAGTGACCACCCGCCCAGCCCGACCCTGGTCCCTAGAGAGAGTGACCACCCGCCCAGCCCGACTCTAATCCCTAGAGAGAGTGACCACCCGCCCAGCCCGACCCTGGTCCCTAGAGAGAGTGACCACCGCCCAGCCCGACCCTGGTCCCTAGAGAGAGTGACCACCCGCCCAGCCCGACCCTAGTCCCTAGAGAGAGTGACCACCCGCCCAGCCCGACCCTAATCCCTAGAGAGAGTGACCACCCGCCCAGCCGGACCGTAATCCCTAGAGTGACCACCCGCCCAGCCGGACCGTAATCCCTAGAGAGTGACCACCCACCCAGCCTGACCCTAGTCCCTAGACCAGGGGGTCTCAAACTCGTGGCCCACGGGCCACATGCGGCCCACCGAACAATTTTGTGCGGCCCGCAGACTAATCCACGAAGTTCAAAATATTTTGGATAAAATTAAGTAAGCCTAGGGGCCTACTTGTATTTTTCATTTCTCTAGCATCCTAGCTAGATATTAGCTTAGTTAACAGCAGTTGTGATGCAAACTACAGTTTCTGGTCGTTTTGTGACACTGAGTAAACTGCATGTACGATTGTGCTTGTTGTACTGATTTTTTTTTTGTTTTCAACTGCAGTGAGAAAAGTGTTGCGTAACAGTTGCCTTTTGTAGACCTAGTGCGGCCCGCCGAACGGCTGTGATCTTGTTCTGCGGCCCACATGCTGAGTTGAGTTTGAGACCCCTGCCCTAGAGAGAGTGACCACCGCCCAGCCCGACCCTAATCCCTAGAGAGAGTGACCATCCGCCCAGCCCAACCCTAATCCCTAGAGAGAGTGACCATCCGCCCAGCCCAACCCTAATCCCTAGAGAGAGTGACCATCCGCCCAGCCCGACTCTAATCCCTAGAGAGAGTGACCACCCGCCCAGCCCAACCCTAATCCCTAGAGAGAGTGACCACCCGCCCAGCCCGACCTGGGGGCACACCTTTGAAATGCACACCCACCCACCCAGAGCAAGCCCTGCTCCTCCTCTGTGGGCTCTCACATTCTGGCCCCCTGCTCTGGTCACTTGGTCACCCTGGGAGGCAAGTGTCGGACAGCTGAGGGCAGACCTGGGCCCCAGAGCCCGCTGAAATGATCCAAGCAGCCAGTCCTGAGCCAGCTCACCCCGCCTCACCTGTTTCTTCTCACAGAAAGCCCAGTGAAGGCTCCGGGCCACGCCCCTACCCCCAGCCGACCCTGTTGTTTCCCTGTGTGGCCCTGGCTGGTGTGGCCCCCACCCCTCCCGTTTCTGGGGCACTGTGAGTATAACACCAACGTCCTCCTTCATTATGGTCATTTCCACGTCTGCAGGTGTGAGCGTACCTGATGAAAACACATCCCAAGGACCCTTAAAGCACAGCTGTGGTGCACTGGGCCACCTGACTTCCTGTTGTCTGAGGACCCCTGGTGCCCGGAGCCCCCAAAATACCTGAGAAGGAATGGCCTCTTGTACCCAGGGGCCCTCAACCAATGGCTGACATATATAAGTATATAAATATATGTATGTTTGCTATAAGATAGCTGATATATTATACACAATATAAACAGGATATCTAGATAAAACAGACTATTAACATAGGTGTAGTTACTTCTCCCACCACCGCCCGCAGTAGGGACCACTGAGGCCCGTGACTCACCAAGTACTGGCAGGATTGGATCCAGCTGCCCACAGTGGTGGCCAGCATGCTCACACACCCGCTGTGGTGTTAAGCATTTCCTCTCTGGCTTCATTTCTCCAGCCCCCAACCCATGCTTCCTGGGACCACCTCCCAAATAAACGACCGACCGGCATTTGCATCCTGGTCTCGGGGTCTGCCTCTAGGGCAATTCAGACAGAGACAGAATGATTGAGCGGCCGTGGGCCATTCCCCGATGCTGACCCCATCACCTTCCAACGGGAGCAGGCTGCCTGTCCGGCCACGGGAAGCCAAGACCAGCCAGTGTCCTCCTGAGTCATGTCATCTGGTCCCAGAACCTGAAACGAACCGGGCTCACGGCTCACGCAGACGCTCTCTTTGGAATTTCAAACAAAGTGAAACGGGAAACCGATCGGCCCGTTTGGGGGGGAGGGCAGAAGGAGCAGGAGCGGCAGCTGAGCTGAGCCGATGGGGGGCGCTGTCTCGAATTCAGTCCCCTCCTTAGCATCAGACCCTGCAAAGCCCAGCCCCAAGTAGCCATCTCGGGTGTGTCCAGAGCCACCAAGTGTCCAGAGCCTCGCTCTACTCTTCTCCCCTCCACCCTCTGGGCTCAGCTCAGGAGGCTGGTCCGTGCAGAGGGCATCAGTGGACCTCCCCTGTGTTTGGCCCCCTGTTGGGCTCACCCCCTGGGAGCCCCAGCAGGGGTGCTGAGGGACAGAGGTGGCCGAGGCCAGTGTGTTGATTTCCCCGGCTCCCTCCTGGTAGGGTCCCCTTCTGTCCGTTGTGCCTGTCCACTGCAGGTGGCTCTCTCTCTCTCTCCACCTGACTCTCTCCTCCCTGTTCTTGTCTTCAGCTCCTCTCTGCCCCTGTGGGTGTGGGTGTGGGGGCAGCCCCACGGTCGGTCGCCGGACCTGAGATAACATTTCCCCTCTGTGGTTTCCAGCAGACACCGCGCCTACCTTCTCTGTAAACACTCTTTCTTGAGCTCTTCTCGGGTCATCTTCGTGCGACTGTAAGGTCTCCTGGTGGAGACGTCCCTTTTACTGAGGTCAGCCTGGCTGGGCCCCTGTGCCTCGCCACCAAACACGGGACTTCGCAATTCAAAGACAGACAGCGAGGGGAGCCTGCCTTTGAGAGCCCGCGCTCAAACGGTACTGCGGAGGCTGGGGGCTCTCTTCGGGGGTCAGGGTTCTCTTGCGTCTGCTTCACATCCCCGCACAGTCCCGTGTCTGTCTTCCAGTAGAGGAGCGCCGAGGGATGAGAGATTTCTGCCTCAAAGCCTTTTTTCCTGTCATTAATATGTTAACAAATGCTGTCGACAGAATCTGCTGTTGGCAGAGGCCCCTCACGCTGCCGGACAAGGCTGTGTCTGTCCCGCAAAGGGCCGGCTGGCTTCCTCTGCCAGGAGATGTCGGCGTCAGAGGTCACCAGGGCCCGCTGGGGGGACCTACCTGCCTTGTCAACAGTGACAGTGTCTCCTGTATGAATGATGCCTTCACAGAGCGTTCCTGAGTTCCTTCCTGCAAAGATGGGGGCAGAGATTCCAGAAGGGGAAGGTAAGCGGCGGCCCCCCGTGCTGGGAGGCAGGGAGAGAGGAAGGGAGGAGAAGGGGAAGGCAGGTAGGAAAGCCAGCTGCAGGGGAGAGGGAATGAGGGTTCAGAGAAGATGGACAGGTTGACACCGGGGAAATAGGTGGGCTGCACAGCCAGTGCTGGTGCTGGTGCCGGTCTCGGGAAGCCATAGGAGCGTACGCCACGCAGAGGAGCCGCTCGAGGTGCAGGGGAGCCAAGCCAAGTGGAATGGGGAGGACTGAGCAAGTCCCGGGCAGGGAAGTGTATCAGTCAGCGATTGATCTAAAAGCTGCCGCCTAACAAAACCACCCCAACGCTCAGTGGCGCGGAGCAGCGATTATTTGCGCTCATGGGTCTGAGGGTCGGCTGTGGGTCGGGTGGTCAGAGTTTCTCTGATCTATACACCTCTCGTATTCCTCCTGAGAATGTGGGCCAGCCAGGCGTGTCCTGCTCACGAGGACGGCTGAAGGATGAAAGAGCCGAGATGCCCACGGGCAAGCCCCCCGTGAGGCCCAGGCTGGAAGCTGGCACAGTACGACACCCTGCTCATCGTCCCGGACAAAGCGAGTTCCCTGGCGAACCCACCGTCAGGGTCTTTATATATGACAAAGGACAGGTGGACGCATGACAGACAGGCTGATCCACCCACGTGCAGACGGAGGCAGAGACTGGAGGGAGGCACCTGCCACGAGGAACGCCGTGCGTGGACTGCCGGCCACCAGCCGGGGCGAGAATAGAGACCCAGAACAGACCCTCCCTCACAGGCTCCGGAAGGAATCAGCCCTGCCAACCCCTCGACTCTGGACTTCTGGCCCCTAGAACGTGGAGAGAATGAAGTTCTGTTGTGTGAAGTCTCAGCCTGTGGTCGTATCGATGGCAGCCCCAGGAAACTAACCCAATTTCTGTTTGGGGGATTATGGCTGGCATGCCCTGGGGGCCGCGGCACAGACGGGAGCCCTGCGGGAGGTGGTGGACTTCTCCACGTGCCAGACGCCCTTACCTCCGACCTAGCTGTGTGAACAGGAGTTTGTCCTGCAGGGGGGGGGGCCCACACGGGTACCCCAGAGCTTTTCTACAGCATTCTTTCTAACATGGCAGAAACTAGCCCCCCAAATGGAAAACAACCCAAATCAGTAAGAGGCGGTGTGAATAAATAAATGACGTACTTTCGCTCTATGAAAAAGAAGGTGCAGAAATAAATGGGAGACACCTTGGACTTCGGATGATATGAATCAGGCGACCTTCTCCCCCCCTTAGACCCGTCTACGCACTCACGCTTTCCTATAAGGGAAAAATAAACCTTCCGTTAAAAAAAGAAAGAAAGAGGCCCTGGCCGGTTGGCTCAGCAGTAGAGCGTCGGCCTGGCGTTTGGGGGACCCGGGTTCGATTCCCGGCCAGGGCACATAGGAGAAGCGCCCATTTGCTTCTCCACTTCCCCCCTCCTTCCTCTCTGTCTCTTTCTTCCCCTCCCGCAGCCAAGGCTCCATTGGAGCGGGGATGGCCCAGGCGCTGGGGATGGCTCCTTGGCCTCTGCCCCAGGCGCTAGAGTGGCTCTGGTCGCGGCAGAGCGACTCCCCGGAGGGGCAGAGCATCGCCCCCTGGTGGGCAGACCGTCTCCCCTGGTGGGCATGCCGGGTGGATCCCGGTGGGCGCATGCGGGAGTCTGTCTGACTGTCTCTCCCCGTTTCCAGCTTCAGAAAAATACAAAAAGAAAGAAAGAAAGAAAATGGAAAGGAATGAGGAAGTGCTTTATGGGTTGGTATGGAACCAGAGCCAAGACCTTGTTAAGTGAAGAAGAAATTAGGGAGCCAACGACAGACAGCACGACTCACTGGACATTTTGAAGTGAAAGGAATCGTGTGTGTGTGTGTGTGTGTGTGTGTGTGTGTGTGTGTAGAGTATAGAAAGGATAAAGACATGGCTACAGGTATGGCTTTCTCTTCTAGAAGGACGCACACACCTTAGAAACAGCCAGCCTTGGCTTCTGGGAGGAGAACCGGGCGTCGGAACAGCGAGGGGGACCTGCCTCTTCCCGGGCATTCCTCCCTGTGGATGAAAACTCTACTCTCTGAAAGTGGTCCCTCATTTTAAATTTTTTTTCTATAGATTTGAGAGAGAGAGAGAGAGAGAGAGAGAGAGAGAGAAACGTCAACTCGCCGTTCCACTCAGTTGTTCCATCGAGCGGGGCTCTCACTGGTTGCTTCTTGTAGCTGCCCGGTCAGGACTGAATCTGTGACCTCAAACCTGATCTACCTGGACACGGCAGTCCCTAATTTAAAAAAAAAAAACTATATATATATATATTTTTAGCTCTACTCTCTAGTTGGTAATAACAGTCTCAGTTTCTGAGCTGATTTCCAATTTACACAATTTGAAGATGAATGTGGTCATTGTTAAGTACAGGCCCTGGTCGGTTGGCTCAGTGGTAGAGCGTCGGCCTGGCATGTGGAAGTCCCTGGTTCGATTCCCGGCCAGGGCACACAGGAGAAGCGCCCATCTGCCTCTCCACCCCTCCCCCTCTCCTTCCTCTCTGTCTCTCTCTTCCCCTCCCGCAGCCGAGGCTCCATTGGAGCAAAGATGGCCCGGGCGCTGAGGATGGCTCTGTGGCCTCTGCCTCAGGCGCTAGAGTGGCTCTGGTTGCAACAGAGCGACGCCCCAGATGGGCAGAGCATCACCACCTGGTGGGCGTGCCGGGTGGATCCTGGTCAGGCATACACGGGAGTCTGATTGCCTCCCCACTTCTAATTTAGGAAAAATACAAAAAAAAAAGAAAGAAAGAGAGAGCAAGTTGCGAGGTGTAGGCAACGGGAGGCTAGAGGGCTCTAGAGGGAAATTCCATGTTGAGAATGACACGTAAGCCACCCAGCTCCTCTCCCGGTTTAGCCTGACAACTCCCCTTGCTGCTCAGCGCATGTTCCAGACGGCCTTCTGTGGGGTTACTCTGGAGGCGAGGACACTCCCACGACAGCTGGCATGAGACGAAGCGAGGGGCGAGAAGTGTGGGCTTCACCTCAGGGATCCCCAGGGGCCGGAGAGCATTCTTCTCCCTAAGCTCTGCATCTCTGGAATCTCATCTCACGATCACTACCAGCGGGTCGCGAGGGCTGCCATGACTGTCTGCACTTGATGGATGGGGAAACTGAGGCAGGGCGGCTGAAGTGGTTAGTCTGCGATCACAGAGTGAGGGCTGTCATCCAGGTCTCCTGATTACGACTTGGTGCTTTCTCTGCAGGGCACGCTAACTGGAAAAATCAAAGACTAGAGCAAAAACTCATTGAATTTACAAACAAAAGAACGTTGCTTTGCCTTTTTACCCCGATACAGAATATTTCTGACCCAGCAGCCAGCGCGGTGGTCAGATCATGCCTCTGCCCTGTTCTGAACTCCCGGAGAGGTTGCACATCGCCAAGAGTGAACGTCAATTCCTCGCCATACTCTCGCGGGTTCGCGTGACCTGTTCCCCGTTGCTGCTCCGACTCCATCTGAACACGATCGCTCAGCACGCCCACCTCTCCGGCCGGCCGACTAACCTCCCTGCTGCTTCTCAATCTGCCTTGATCTCTGCGCTTGTGGTCCCCGGAGCGTCCGCCCCGGGCTCTGTGAAGCTGAGCGGTGTGTTCCAGCTAAACATCACCTTCCAGCGGGGCCCTTCCAACCCCTGTATTTAAATTTGCAAACGTACCCCACGGCCCTTCCCTGACATGTCCCTTCTAACGTCCGATGCCACGGACTTCGTATTGTGCACCCGTCTCTTCCCCTGGTGATGGAGGAAGTCGCGTCCCTCCCTAAAATGCTTCCGTGGCAGCCCTAACCTTTGCTGTGACTGGAGCTGGAGATCAGACCGTTAGAGAGGTGACGAAGGTGAAAGGGGGTTGTGAAGGTGAGGACCTATTCCAATGGGACTGGTGGCCTCACGTGAAGATAAACTCCAGCGGTCCTTCTCTCTCTCTCTCTCTCTCTCTCTGCAGTGCACAGAGGAAGGACCGTGGGAGGACACAGCAAGAAGGTGGCCGCCTGCGAGCTGGGAGGAAGTCTCTCACCTGGAACCAACCCAGGCAGCACCTTGATCCTGGACTTCCAGCCTCCGGAAATGTGAGAAAATGACCGTCTGTGGTGTCTTGTTACAGCAGCCGGAGCCGACCAACGCTCCCTCCTCCGTCGCCCCACCCATCACCCCGATTTTGTATCATTAACTCCTGCAAGAGCGCCCAGTATCTATTGGTTGAGTGCGTACATTCATTCAGATCTGGCCGTCACAGGGACGGTGGGGCTTCTTAGGACGTCCGGGCACCGCGGGGTCAACAAGCATGTCCTTGGCTGGTGACCATCAATCGCCACTTCACCTGATTTCTTCTTGGACCGAGTTCAGGTCTGGCCTTCGCCCCCTTCTCCGTTGCCAGGATGCTTCTCCACGCTTCCAGCTTTGGGGCCGTGGCTGGCTGAGCCCCTCTCTGGCTTACGCAGATTCTCTAGCGACGTGTCACCAGATGTAATCAGTTACCTTCTTAGTGCTTCAGAGGTGAAAGCTGCCAGTTCGGGACCAGGGCGGGCTGCCTGCGCCCGTGTCTGATTCCAGCCGCCCCCACGGCAGGTCTCGGAGATGCCCACCTGCCCCTCTGAGCTGGGAGAGCCCACCGCACGGTGTGCAGCCGAGGTAGCCAAGACTCTCTGCCTGACTCGGGACGGCACACCGGCATTTTATCTTCTGTGCCCGGTGCCAAGCGTGAGACACGCGCCATATGCCCGCTTATTTCCGAAGACGCGGATTCTACACGCAGGGGTGGCGGCATTGGCGCACCCGGGGAGCTGTGATCTCTGTCAACACGGTGCGGCGTGCCCGTGTCTGCGCGCCAGGAGGCCCCGAGTGCCTTCCTGCTGCGTCGAACACGCACAGATGGTACTGAGGTGTCATCCTTCTCGACACATAGCATATGTCCTTGCAGCAGACAAGGCGCCAAATGAATTCTAAACTCTGGTTGTAAGTTTCCTTCCAAACGCCCCCCCCTCGCTGGATAAACAGCGTTGGTGCTCTACCTCCCTCTAGCCGGCTCTGGATTCTGCCTTTAGTGTAGAGCTCGGAGCCTTCTTCTTCAAAATAGCCTCGTTGCTGTCAAGGGAAACTGGGGGGAGGGGGGATGATTAAACATGAAGCCGAGGAACATGAGCGGCGTCTCACGTGGAGTGCTCTCTGAAGGATACACTTCCGAATCGGAGGGGGGGCGCCTCTTCCTGGAGCATCTCTGCTCTCCTCCACGAGGAGCTGTCTGTGTCCCCGCGAAACCGGGAGCCCGGGCTTCTGGGCCCACGTCCGATCTCCTGCTTCTCCGCTGAGTCGAGGGCCTGCTCCACGTTCGCCTGGAGCCCCGAGGGGGCATTGGGACCTCCTCTATGAACGTGAGGTGCTGCTGGATTGGGGACCGGAACAAACCAGAATCCTGCTCGGAGGATGCCAATGTGAGGTGGAAGGAGACCCTCTGAATGAAGTGTGTTTGGGGAGGGGGGAGGTGACAACAGAGAAGCAGGGTCTCTGTGTCTCAGCCAGAGTTTGGAACTGTGGTCTGTCCCCTCCCCTCCGCTCCGCTCCCTACCTCTCTCCTCCACTCTTTCCTCTTCGTTTCTCTGCCGCCTCCCCAGCCCCGGTTCCAGCCTCCAATTCTCCAGCTGTGCTCACCCAGGACCGAAGCCGCTCCCTGCGGTTCTTTTATGGACCTCAGAGGAGTGTCCCCCGTGTTCTGCGCCCACCGTCGCCCGAGGATCACAACCCTCTCAACTCCGTGAGCCACCAAGTCAGACTCTTAGAGAGTAAAGGGACGTGGCCCAGGTCCGTAGCCGCTAAATGCAAGGTCTCGGAGAGGGAGGAGCTGTGAAAAAAAAAAAGTGAGAAAGCGTAAAATCAAATACACGAGGTGACCCCGCACCAGACTCCTGGGCGCACGCCTGCGGAGCTCTGGGTCAGGTGCACAAAGCCCAGGGCACCTCCTGCGTTCAGCAGTCCTCCCACAGGGTAAAAGTCCTCCCCTCCAGCTGTCTGGGGTGGGGGGGCTCTGAAACCAACAAAACAGCAAGGCGGGGGATTTCCGCCACGTGGCCGCAAACATGGCCCGGAAACATGGCGGAGGCAGCCGCGGCCTTTGGGTCGCTCGGGGGCAGCTGGCTCCACCAGGCTGAGTCCGGAGCTCCGTGGGCGACACCAGATCGGAAGACACGGGGTGGGGGCGGGTGGCTGATGTTCGCACAGGCAAAGGCCCCTCTGGGTCCCAGGCTGAGGAGGTGGAACCACTGGCCTCACTCCGGGGGCCGCATGGCCGCAGCGTCTCCACCCGCGGAGGAGACACGGTGCCGGCCAACTGGGGCGGGGTCTCCGGGCAGCGGGGGCGGCAGAACGACCCTCCCCACAATGAAACCCTTGGGCTGGAACACATCCCTCTTCTCTGTCGGCTTTGCATATCATGAGTGGCTTGCATTTTGAAAGAAATCACACAATGCAGGAATACATGGCAAAAAAAAATTTTTTTTTTTTTTCCAAAAGAGCACAGAATAAGACGTTCAAGTGCCCCTTGTTCTCGCCTCCCCATTCTTTCTGGACAGAGGAAGCTTTGTGAGTGCTTCGGTCTGTTCCTTGATAGTCTTCCTCTGAATTTGCATAGCAAGGCACGCAGGCCTGTGCACATTCAGACGCCATCCCACTGCACAGCGACTTGGGTCCCCAAACTCTTCAGTTAATTGTCTTGGACCTTTTTCCATGTTTGCAGGCTGAGCGGCCAAGCTCCTTCTTACAGCTGTGTGGTTTTCCATGGGGTGGCTGCATCAAGATTTATTTAATGAAGTCCTTCTTGGAAGCAATTTGGACCGTTTCCATCTTTTCTTTTCTTTCTTTTTTTTTTTGCTATTAGCCTTGCTCGAAGTCAACATCTTTTTTCTTATTTCTTTGTATACCGGTGCCCCTGTTTCTACAGAACAGGTGGGATTGACATGATTAGGTTAAAGGGTTTGTGTGTCTAAATGTTCAGAGATCCGGTCACATCACCCTCCCCACCCCAGATGTTCTAATTAACATGTCCTCCGCTGGGGATGGAGCTCCTGCTCGCCACAGCCTCACCATCGTTACATAGTATCCAGCTTTTTTTTTTTTTTTTTTTTTTTACTCTTTAGCAATGGAATAGCACAAATTGTATCGTCGTTTGTGCAGTTGACATTTCCCTGTTTCACTACTTAGGCTGAGCGCGTCTTCAAGTTCATGGCCCACCGTATCTCACCCCTCACAGTGCTGATGGATAACGGTAGGATTTAGGATGCTTCGGGGAGCAAGGAACAGAAAACCGTGAGGCAAGTGGCTTCGACAACAAGGCATTTGCGTTCTTACAGAAAGGACAGGTAAGAGAACGCAAAAATGATGCTGCCACTGTGGAAAGCCGTGTGTCTGTTCCTTGAAAACACCGGGACTCAGCCATCCCACGCCTGGGTGTCCACCGGGAGAACGAAAATCAGGGTCTCCAAGGGATATTTGTACATCCACGTTCATAGCAACCTTGTTCCACGTTCATAGCGACCTTGTTCACAACACCCAAGCATTCATCGACGGACAGACGGATGAACAGAGGTGCTCCATCTGTCCTTCAGCGGAGTATTATTCAGCTTTGAAAAGGAAGAGAAAACCCACCAGGCGCTACCACACGGACGAACCCAGAGGACGTCATGTTAAGTGAAATAAGCCAGACACCGAAGGACAGAGGCTGTGTGATTCCACCTGTACGAGGAGCTAGAAGAGTCCAATTCATAGTCAGATGTAGGAAGGTGGGTGCCCGGGGGCTGGGGGAGGGGGGTGGGGAGTGAGCGTTTGATGGGGACAGAGTCTCAGCTTGGGAAGACGAGAATGTTCTAGAGCTGGATGGGAGGGAACTGGCTGCACAACAGTCTGACTGTACTTAATGCCACGGAACTGGACACTTAAACATGGTTGCCATGGTAAATTTTATGTTACATGCATTTTACGACAACGAAAAACATTTTTTTTTTTTTAAGTAAAAAAGGAGGGGCAGACGGAAAGCCTCTCCGAGGCCGGTGAGCCCAGCAGCCGGTGATGTCAGGAAGTCCCCGGCTCCGGCCCGTCGCTCTGCTCGGCTGTCCTCGGACACGCCCTCATGTTCGGACACGCCCTCATGCTCGGACACGCCCCCTCATCCTCGGACACGCCCTCATCCTCGGACACGCCCTCATCCTCGGACACACCCTGGTCTCCGGTCAGTTGTCCTCCAGGCCGGAGACATCGGCCTGGCCCTGGCTTCAGGCCTCGCATCGTCTCCCCAGTCCCGGGGACCAGGGGAGGGGCCTTCCTTCCCGGTGTCTCTTTCTCAGGCTGAGGAAACCTTCCCTGGAAGCCCTTTCCTCTGCTCCCCGCCCCACCCCACCCCCCAGCCGATGGAACAGACGGAATCACCCGCCTGTCGCCCACCCACCCCACCTGTGGGCCACGGGCAAGGAGGACGGTCCACGGCAACTGTCCGCAGTGCTCCGGGGCACTCTGCTGGGCCTGTCCCCACAGGTCCACGTGGAAGTGGAGGCCTGAGCAGACCTGGGGTCCCCTAGGGTAGGGGGAGCAGGAACGGCCACCGCCACCACCACCCATGACAATGCTCCTTGCCCTTTTTTTCCCCTCGGATATTTGTCTTTTGGGTTTGCAGGCGCTCTTCCCATGTGACCGACAGCAATCCTCGATGTTCACGGTGTTTTCCCTGGCCTGTTGCTTTTCTCTGCGAGGCTTGTATTTGTGTTGGGCCAGAGCTCCGATGAGTGCATGCTTTTTCTCCCTCCATCTTGACTTCATTAATAGCACAGATGTTTCTCTTTTGCTGAAAAGCAAAATTGGGGGGGGAGGGGGAGGGTGCCTGAGGTACCCGTGATTGGCTCGCAGGCTTCCAAGGGAAGGGATGTATCCAACCAGAGGCTGTTGCTGAGCTGAGTCATGTTGGAGGCTGTTGCTGAGCTGAGTCATGTTGGAGGCTGTATGGCATCGTCGTCCGGGGTCACCTGCTGGAACCTGGAGCAGAGAGCAGAGTGGGTGACCGAGTCATTGCAGCCGCACGAGAGAGGGCCTCACGGGGAAAGTCTGTCACCCGGGTGCAGCTGAGATTGTTTCCACGCGGGGTCCACTCAGATGGTCCCTCAGGGTGGCCAGAACAAAGGGGCAGTCAGATTTCAAACCACAGCGCTTCCAGGAGCCACACCAGCCTGCGGACGGCGAGACGGGCACCCCAAAAGGCCTTCGCAGTGAGGGCCGTGCCTGGCTGTGCCCCCGTCCGTCCTGGCGCTCCTGGCCTCTGCACATCCCGGGAGCTGGAGGGTTGGGCTTGGCAGGTGCATAGAGAGTACAGGGGAGATGCCTTCACCTCGAGATCACACGGCTGCCAGACTGGCCTGCCGGGCAGCAGCTGGAGCCCAGGCGCTGGGTCCAACCATGCACAGAAATCCTGTGTGACCCCAGGCTGGTTTCCGCCCCCTCTGAGCACTGCTCCGGTCTGGACCACATGCTGCCTTCTCCCCTGCCTCCAGGAAACGCCCCCCCCCCCCTTGTCTTCTGAAAGTCTCACAGCCCCGTGTTGGGCTTTCTTCTTCCTGCCCGCCCACCCGCTGGTGAACATCAATGCTACTGACACTCCCAGCAGGTGGGAAGAAGGAGGGGGTGAACCCCTCATTAATTTTACAGCCTGAGCCCTCGCCGTTAATACATATTTGGGAAGAGAGAGAAGCTAGAATTATCGGCTCATTCGGGTCTGTGTTTTCACATATTCCAAAGGTTTCCCCTCCCCCGCCGACCCCTCCCCTGGTCATGAATAACGGGCCAGTTGCGTCATGCGACCGCTAAACGCAAACATCTGGGGGAAAGTATCTGACAAGACCCACCGCGCCCAAGGAGAGGGCGGCACCAGGCTCAGATTTCCTCTGGGCCACCTCCCAGCTTAGAGCAGCCATCACCAAATGCCCCCACTCCCACCCCCCTCTGCTTCTGGCCCCAGAGGCGAGAGCAGGAGCTTGCGTGCGTGGGGCTCGACCCATTAATCTCACGACACCAACGCCGGAGCACATTTATGGCCAATCAGTCTTTATGCCTTGTCTCTTCGGAGTCTGCTTTGTTAACATACCGCTTCCATATTTCCTGGTGACAAACTAGGTCGTATCTATGGCAAAGGGTACTCTGAAATCATACCGTGTCATAGTTCTGAAATTAAGCACAGACTGACCTTAGAAGGGTGATTCATTTCTTAGTTCAGATGGGAAGATCAAGACCAGAGGTGAAGAGGGCAAACCCCTTACTCCCCCCCCCCAGAGTTCCCAGTTACACTCCCGGTGCCTACGTGGTCCCGTGTGACTGGTTCCCCAACCAATGGGTAGTGGGCAGAGGGGCCACGGGCCACTCTGAGAGTGGACGTGAGACGCTCCTGCTCACTCCCCTGCCACAGAACGCGGGTCACGTGTCACAGAGCGGGTGGGGTCCCACAGGAACGCAGCCTGGACAACTGACTCGCCAAAGGAAGGACTGTTTTAAAATATAGTGTTTTAATAGAAAATCGGAGGTAGAGCCAGACCAGCAAATTTGGAGATGACAGCCATTGGAAAGATAGTTTCGCTCGGAGTTCCCGAGAGGAGGGGGCGCGCCGTGCTGTGCCAAGCAGGGCCGCGCGGGGAGGTGGCAGCGTCTGTTAGAAGGCAGACGGGCGGGGGACGGACAAAGGCCTTCATTGGGTGAGGCAGGAAGGAGGCGTAGGACCAGCTAGTTTGGGCAAGTTCAGTGGGCTCTGGGGCACAGGGATCGTACTGAGTGGACTGGTACCCAGCTCTGGGTGATGAAGGCTGCTGGACAGTGGCCCAGAGTATGTGAGAACCCACAGAGGAGGGGTGGGGTGTGAGCTCTGGACTGGCTGGTTTGCATTCGAAAGGTGTGTTTTGGGGCCAGCGCTTTACTGTCTCGAGGACTTGGATGACCCCGGGAGGGGCAGTCCCTGTGGGGGTCAGCAGGGCCCCAGATGTCAGGGCATCAGATCACAGAGAATAGAAGGCACGGTTAGCCTGACCTGTTGTGGCGCAGTGGATCGGACTTTGACCTGGAATGCTGAGGTCGCCGGTTCGAAACCCTGGGCTTGCCTGGCCAAGGCACATATGGGAGTTGATGCTTCCTGCTCCTCCCCCCCTTCTCTCTCTCTCTCTCTCTCCTCTAAAAATGAATAAATAAAAAAAAAATTTTTTAAGAAGGCACGGTTAAAATAAAGACGATTGGCCAGGAGGGCTGTGAACGTGAGGCAGCCTTTGGGGCGGGGAAAGGACCCTTTGTTAGGTCCTTTAGAGATTTGGGGTCCATGGCGGCGCACTCTCCTGTAGGGACACCAGGAGAAGCGTGGACACGTGGCTGGAAGGCTGATCTCAGCACCAGTCTTACATCTGTGAAGTTCATTCCCTTCCTTCATATATTCAGCTGACGGTTGTTGCACAGCAGCCATGGGTCTGGGTCTGTGCCAGGGCTGGGTTTGGACTCCCAGAGGTCCAGCACTAACTAGCCCCGCCCTCGTGAAACTCTCAGCCTGAGGGAGAACGTGCGACGTGGCATAGGGTGGGGGAGCGACAGAGGGCGGAGACTGTCACGAAGAGGCTGGGTCTGTGGTGGGTAAAGGGAGGAGGCAGTGACGACTGTCGCAGAGGAGTCAGGGAGGGCTCGCAAAGAAGGCCCCGGAACGGCTGACGGGTACAGACGAAGGCGCTCGCTGCCGCTCGTCATCTCAGGGACTGTCTGCCCTTTGTTGTCCGGTACCCAGCTCGGGGTGCTCTCGCCTCACACCTATGGGGTTATAAAAAAAAAGAAAAAGACAAGAGATAACAAGTATTGGTGAGGATGTGGAGAACAGGGAACCCTGTTCTGTGTTAATGAGAATGTCCATTGGTGCAGCCATTATGGAAAAAACAGTATGGAAGTTTCCTCAAAAGCTAACCAAAGATAGTATGATCCAGCAATCCACTTCTGGGTGCATCTCCAAAGGGAAATTACATCAGTATCCTGGAGAGATATCCACACCCCGTGTTCAGTGCCGCATTTTTCACCATAGAAAAGACACAGAAACAACCTGGGTCCGTCAATGGATGAAGAAAATGTCACAAACGCACACACACAAACACACACACACGCACACACTGGACTCTTATTCAGCCTTAATAAAGAATGAAATCCTGCTATTTATAACACTGTGGGTGAACATGGAGGACACAATGCTAAATTGAATAAACCAGACCCAGAAAGACAAAACCGTATGATCTCACAAATACGCGGAATCTGAGAAAGCTGAACTTGTAGAACCAGAGAGTAGAATTGGAGTAACCATGGGCTGGGGGGTGGGGGGGGGGGAGGACGGGGCAGAGTCGGTCCAAGGATACAAACTTCCAGTTGTACGATGAATAGTCCTGGGGATGTAATGCACAGCATGGTGACTACCGTTAATAATACTGGATTGTGTACTTGCACATTACTGAGGGAGTAGATCTTAAGTGTTCTCAACACACACACACATCAAGTAATTATTTGAGGTGATGGATGTGTTAACCTGATTGTGGCTGTCCTTTCCCAAAGTATACATGTATTAATCATCACATGTACACCTTTAAAAAAAATCATGTTGTACAAACTAAATATATACAACAATTTTTTTGTCATCATACTGCAACAAAGCTGGGAGAAAAAATTCAGCGGGGCTTGGAGCAGAAAGGTACCAGGAGGGCAGTCAGCACCCAGCTGGATGGCTAGAGGGGTGGACAGGCGAGGAGGCTCCGAGTGCAGCGACAGGACCCTGGGCATCCTGCGTGTGGTGGTGACCACACTGCTTTTCACAGCGGCTGCCCCAGTCCGCAGTCCCACCAACAGTGCACAGCGGTTGCCTTTCCTCCACGTCTACAACCAAGATTTGTTTGTTGATTTACGGATGAGAGCCATTCTGACAGGCGTGAGGTGATATCTCACTGTGGTTTTAATTTGCATTTCTCTGATGATAAGTGATGTTGAGTATCTTTTCATATGTCTATTGGCCATCTGAATGGGCCTCTTCGGAGAAATGTCCATTCAGGTCCTTTGCTCATTTTTCAAATTGGATTTTTTTTTTTTTGGTGTTGAGTTTTATAAGTTTTTTTTATAAATTTTGAATATTCACCCCTTATCATCAGATGTATCATTTGGCAAATATGTTCTCCCATTCAGTGAACTGTCTTTTCATTTTGTTGATGGGTTTTTTTTTTTGTTTTTTTTTTTTGCTGTGTAAAAACTTTTTAGTTTGATGTAGTCCCATTGTTGTAAAATATTTTCTTTTGTTTCCCTTGCCTGAGGAGATATATCATAAAAAATATTGCTACTAGAAATGTCTGAGATTTTACTGCCTCTGTATTCTTTTACTGTTTTTTATTGTTTTGAGTCTAACATTTATGTCTTTAATCCATTTTGAGTTTATTCTCTTGTATGGTGCAACAAAGTGGTTTAGCTTAATTTTTTTTTTTTTGCATGTATCTATCCAATTTTCCCAACACCATTTATTGAATAGACTTTCTTTACCCCACTGTATATTTTTTTGCTTCCTTTGCCAAATATTAATTGACCAAAATGGTGTGGGTTTTGGTCTCTTCTTCATTGGCTCCACCATCAGGTTCTCAGTGTTCATCCAGCCCCTCTTTTATAGCAGGGACAAAATCCCGTAAACTCCTCTGCTCCAAGGTGGAGCAGGACACACTCTCCTGCCTCCCAGCACTCAGGGCAGACGTCACTAATCAATCAACATTCTTTGCCTCCCGGAGTCCAGATTGAGCCTCAGTGACCTTCTCAACACAATGCTTCAGGCAGCTACTCCCCAGGAGTCCAGATTGGCATGCAGGTCAAGTTATGTGTCATTTCTGTTTTAAGGGGTTCTCTTTCTATAAGTATTTTTATTTGGAGCGGGGGGGGGGGACTGGCAGGTGAGGGCAAATTTTAATCAAAGCAATGAATACCTAATGGTGGAATTTTGGTCAGCTTAAGTTTGGAGAAGGGACATCTATGGAATCCCTTCTCATCAGACTTGCTTCACCCACTCAAAAGTTCATCCTGTGTGGGAAATTCAGGGCAGTCTTTTTTCTTTTTTTTTTACTTACTTTCCTGCCTCCGTTGTCACCAAGAACAGTCCTATTGTTTGTTTTCCAAGTCAACAGAAACACTGCAAGGCAGACAGGAGACATTTGCATAGCAAGCTCCTCCCACATCGTCTCCTTTTGTGTGGCCCACAATGCCCACGATCTTGCATGTAAAGAAAAGGTGCTCGATAAATGTTTATTGATTGGATCTAAATTGCAATTTTACCCACCACCCTCAGGGTAGCCGAGTGGAAACGAAATTCACCTCCACAGAGTGCTGAAACAACTGATTACCAAGAAACCAAGGTTGCGTGACAGCCGGACCCGCGCCGTGTGTGTTTTTCAGTAGCCACAGGAGTCGAGGACCATGCAGCCCCTTCATCACTCGGGGACTCGCGCAGGTGTTCACTGACCTTCCCGCGTTAGCCAGGAGGGGACAGTGACATGGCCCTTTCCACTGCTCTTCTCCTACTGGGGGACCCAACACACAGAAGCTCTCGGTGGTACTTGAGAATGGGTAAGGTGACCAACTTTATTACAATGAAAAGGAGGACAAAAATTTTGCTCAAACCAGATGAGCCTGAGCTGGCGACCTCGGGGTCTTGAACCTGGGTCCTCCGCATCTTAGTCTGAAGCTCTATCCACTGCGCCACTGCCTGGTCAGGCTAAGGAGGACAAAAATAAATGGAAGAAAACAATATCATAAATAAAGGAAACATTTTATTCATTGCAACAATAATACACTATACTATGATCAATGCATAATAAAAACGTGTGTAATATTTTCTATTGTCATTATGCTTACATGCCTATTCATTTTTAATAATAATTTTAAGAAAAAAAGTACTCACTTAGATACAAAGGCGTCACATCACACGCAATGGATTGACTCTGCATCGATCGAACACAGACATTGACAGATGAGTCTTTCAATACCAAAAAGGAGGACAGGTAGGAGGACACTTTTCGAGGGAGGACGGAACTTACAAAAGAAGGACTGTCCTCCCTAAAGCAGGATGATTGGTCACCTTAGAAGGCGTGAGGGAAGCTGTGACTAGTCCAGCGCAGAATGAGGTGGGACTCCCACCCTCCGCCTGGTCAGGAGGCCAGAGACACGGGCGTGACTGGATGCCTGGAGGAGCCAGGTGTCTGGGAGGCTGGACGGGTGGCCGCACTTGGAAGGGCAGTTGGAGCATGTCGGTCAAATAAGTTTGTAAATATGATATAGATGTTTGCTCGCTTATAGTTTGCATTGGGTGTGGGAGACAGGCTGTAAGCTGGCAAGGTCATTACAGCCTAAGGCTTAGTTTTAAGACTAAGCCTTTCCCATCCTTTTATTTTTTATTTTTTTTTATTTATTGATTTTAGAGAGGAGAGGGAGAGACAGAGAGAGAGGAGAGACAGAGAGAGAGAAGGGGGGAGGAGCTGGAAGCATCAACTCCCATATGTGCCTTGACCAGGCAAGCCCAGGGTTTCGAACCGGCGACCTCAGCATTTCCAGGTCGACGCTTTATCCACTGCACCACCACAGGTCAGTCCCATCCTTTTAATACTAAGATCTTCTCAACACGAAGCTTTTCCCCTCACCCTTGACTGTTGCATGATAGCAGGTGGTGCACTTTCATGAGGAATCCCATTATGCTTCAGATAAGTGACTTTGTATCAGAGACTTCCTTATTTGTATATTGGCTTAAAGGCTTTGATTTCGACACTATAAAATGGGGCAGACCAGGAGCTTGCTCTCTCTTAGTTCCTGAGATTAGCATTAGAGAGGAGAACAGAAAAAGGCCACGTGGAGGAGAGGAGAAGCTGCCAAGATGGCGGAGTGCTGGAGGAGAAGCCAGTTTGTGCAGAGAGAAGGAGATGGGGAACAGAGGTGAATAAGGTTGGTGAGCTAGAAACCTTTGATTCTAGGAAACTCGGATAAGTCAGTGGCTTTGGGAGCCCTGAATGGAAAGGGAAGTGTTTTCCCACTGTGTGTATTTCTCACCCACCAGGTGCAAACTAGAATTAAAGCTAGGATTAAAGCTCAAGTTCTTGGTTCCGTTGTTTCATTACCGTCTGTCCGAATCTAATGCGAACCTGCACGGGCCAGGCGGCTGTGATGGTGGCTGCGGCTACTGGCTTTACAATGACTCCATTCTGAGCTGGGTGAACTTGATGTGCTGGTGGCACCTGCTTGGGAACCTCAGGGGGCGTGGTGCCCCTGGGAAAACAGAACCCACGAGGATGGCATGCATGTGGCGCATGTGAATGGGGCCAGCCACGTGCGCACACTCAACGGGACACAGCCCCAGGCGGAACTCAAGAGAGCGGGGAGGAAGAGACCACCCGGAGGGGCGCGAAGGCTTCCGGTGCAGCTCTCGCGATGACACAGTGCGGGAGCGCCTTCAGCGGGTCGGCCCTGTAGACGGGTTAGGTGGGATGAGAATCTCTGTGGTCATTTTTATCCCTGGGGGACAGGAATCACGCCCTGTCCTAGGAGCGAGAGGGGAAGCCCCACGGGGTCCGGACTAGCCAGGGAAAGAGCTTAAGGAGAGAGAAGGGAGGCGGATGGGCTCAGATGCGGGGGGCCGCGGGAGGAAGCTGCGGGGGAGAAGGCATGGATGGAGGACCGTGCTCTCAGGCCTGCCTCTTCGCACGGCTGTTTGGCCGTGAAATCTAAAATCGCTGCATTTCCACGGGCAGCCCCTGCTGGGAGGGCCAGGGGGTGTCTCCCGCGGACAACCTTCTTCTGGGGTCGCCAGGACCAGCCCCCCAGTCCCGGGGTCACTTTAGATCAGGGGGTTTCTGGTGCCACCGCAAACCGACCTCCGCACGTGTGATGTCTGCCCGGCCTTGCTGTCCACCTGCTGAGGTCAGGTCCGAGGTCCCGCATCGTGTTTCCATTGACCCCGGGCGGGCAGGTGGATCGTGGGAAGACTCATGGACACCCACCGGTCGTAGCTGACCCCACAGGTGGACCTTCCATCCTTTGTCCTTAGAAGGGCGAGTCGCCTTCTGCCGGGGGCGGCTTCTCATCTAACCTCATGGACCTGCTCGGGGAGTGTTTCGGTCCTCCATGTGGCTGGACAGGGTCAACAGGCGACAGAGGCTCTCCCACGTCCCCAGCCCATCCCCCTCACCCACCTGGTCTGGTCCACCCGGGACCAGGGGTGACCGACCAGGGAGAGGCTCTCAGGAGACAGACACCCAAGTGGAGTTTGGAGAACACACCGAAAGGGGACAGCAGGTGTCGAGGTTTTCAAGGTAAGGACAGCGAGCCATGCGGCAACTGTCTTGTCCGAGTCTCTCCCCCTCCCCCCGAAAAGCAGACCCTGCGCCCCAGGTTCCAGAGAGGCGGGAGAGCGTGGGTGGTGCAGGGCTGGAAGGCACCGCGAAGGTCGAGCCAGCGGCCACGTGGGCAGCGGGAGCGAACCTGCAGGGACATCCCGGGAAATTCTGCAAAGCACGGCTCTCCCTGGTGTTTGCAGACTTGGGTCCAGGCTCTTCCCGTGAGCAGATGGAATCCATTTCCCTGTCGCCCCCTGAACCTGGGACTCCCTGAGCCGGGAGTAGGCGGCAGATGAGACATCCCGGTTCTGAGCCCAGGTCCCACGAGGTTCTGCATGTTCTGCCCTCTCCTGTGGACTCTGGCCACCACGTGGACAAGCCTGGGGCTAACTTGCTGGATAATGAGACACATCACCCCCCGTATTAGTTATTGCTTGCTGCATACAAATGACCCCCATCACTAAGCCGAGTAAACACCTGTTTGTTATCTCCCTGCTTCTGGACGTTCGGAACCGAGGCTTGGCTTAGCTGGGTTGCCTGGCCTTGGAGTTTCTCACAAGGCTGCACTTGAGGGGTCAGCTGGGGCCAGACTCATTACAGAGTTCACCTAGGAGTGGAATGCATGTCCGGCTGTTGACCAGAGGCAGGCCCCCACCCTCCCACCCCGTTCCGGCCACGTGACTTCTCCAGAGGGCATTGCACAGCAGGGCCGCTGGCTTTGTCAACATGAGGGAGAGGGACAGAGCTGTGGATGTCACTCAGAAGTGACATCCCATCCTGTTTGCTGCAGTCTGCTCCTTAGAAGTGAGTCACATGGTCAAGCACACCTTCAACGGCTTGCTTGGACCCTCTTGTCTCGGGAACCTCCCTATGGCTGACCTCATAGCATTTGATGCTTGTGGCACACTTGGCATTTGTCACATCCCTCCAGGGACATTTTACCTTGCCGGGCGTGGCCTGGCGTCCATGCTGATCTTGGTGGCCCCTCCATTCCCTGTGAGATATTTCCTATCAACCAGCCCCACTTCTCGCTCCCTGGGGAGGGTGCCAGACCACAAGTCCTGTGCAGTTTCCGAGCCTGTGTCCTCTGGCTCACCTAGGAGCCTGTCTTCCATTTAGCAAGGACTTCAGGAATGACATAACTTTGAGTCTGCTCTATGTATCACACAGATAATTCCTTTAAAAAAAAAAAAAGCTGCAACAACCAACTTGCTTTGAGATAAAAGTAAATGCATGTGTAGTTGTGATAAACAATGCGGAAGGATCCCGAGCCCTTCACCCGCTTTCCCCCAGTGGTATCAGCTTGCGTGTTACAGTATCACAGCAGAACGCTGACGCTGATAAGAGCCCCGCACACACATTATTCAGAGTTCACTGGGTTCACGGACATTTTTTGCCTGTGTACATGCGTGTGTATTTAGTTCTACACAGTTTTATAACCTGTGGCTTGTGTGACGAGTGTCAACCACAGTCCACACACAACAGTCCCATTAGAAGGATCCCTTGCGCCACCCTGGAAGCCCAGGCAACCGTAAATCTAATCTGTCCCCTGTCTCTGATATTGTCATTTCAAGGGGGTTGTTATATCAATGGAATCACATGCTATGTCATCTCTTGAGATTTGGCTTTTATCACTCAGCATAATTCCCTTGAGATCCATCCAAGTTATTGTATGTCTCATTACTTTGTTCTTTTTTATTGCCGAGTAGTATTCCGTTGTATGGACATGCTGCCATTCGTTTAATCATCTACCTTTTGAAAGACATTTGGGTCATCTCCAGTTTGGGGCTATTACGAATAAAGCTGCTATGAACATTTCTGTATAGGTTTTAGTGTGAACATAAATTTTAATTTCTCTGGGATAAATGCCCAGGAGTGCGATTTCTGAGTTGAATGCTTGATTGTACAATGTATGTTACCTTCTCACTGGCATTGAATGCGTGATTCAGTTCCTCCATGTCCTCACCAAAGTGTGATGTGATCACTGCTTTTTATGTGAGCCATCTGATGGGAATGTAGCGACAGGTCATTGTGTCTTTAATTTGCATTTCCCTACTGGCTGATGGTGCTGAGCATCTTTTCATGTTTTTATTTGCCTTCTGTGTATGCTCTTTGGTGAAATGTTTATTCATGCCTTTTGCCAATTTTCTAGTTGGATTGTTTGTTTATTTACTGTGTGTTTTGAGAGATCTTCATATATTCTAGATTTGAGTTCTTTGTCAGATGTGTGGTTTGCAAATATTTCCTCCCTGTCCATCCTCTTAAGAGGGTCTTTAACAGAGGAAAGCTTTTGATTTTGATGAGGTGTAATGAACCAATTTTTCCTTCTATTGTGCTTTCAATAAACTCTTTATCTAACCCTGTATCCTAAAATTTTTTCTCCTATGTTTTTTCCCCCCTAAAAAGTGTATAATTGTATTTTTACACTTAAGTCCATGATCTCGTTTGAGTTACTTTTTTGTATAAATTGTGAGGCTCAGCTAGAGGTTTACTTTGTTATTGTTGATGGGTGCCTAGTTTTGAGTGGGCTCTCCTTCCTACACTGAAGTACTTTGCCTCTTTTGAAAAGTCCACTGGGCTTTGTGTGAGTCTATTTCTATTGTGTTCCACGAATCCATGTGTCTGTCCCCTCTGCCAGAACTACACTGTCTTGATTACTGTAATGATATAGGAAGCCTCAATATTGGGTAGAGGAATTTTTCCAAATTTAATCTTTTTCAAGATCATTTTTAGCTATTTTAGGTCCTGTGCTTTTCCATAAAAAAACTTGTAAAATAGTGTATCTATGAAAAAAGATTTCTGGGATTTTGATAGTAATTGCATTAAATCTGTAGATCAGTTTGGGAAGAATCTTCTAATCTTTGAACATGGTATAGTTCTCCATTTATTTAGGTCTTTTTCAATTTGTTTTTATTAGTATTTTGTAACATTCAAGGTTACAGGTCCTGTACATTTTAAAAGATTTATACCTAAGTATTTCATTTTCTTCTAAGCAATTTTAACAGTTTTTAATTTCACTTTTTAAATGTTTATTGTTAGTACATTGAAGTGGGATTGATTTTTGCGAGTCGATCTTGTGTTGAGAGATGATTACACTCTCTAGGTTCTTGGAGATCTTTTGCAGGCTCCTCAGAGCAGAGGTTGAGAACCTGTGGCTTGCGAGCCAGATGTGGCTCTTTTGATGGCTGCATCTGGCTCACAAACAAATCTTTAATAAAAAAACAATGTTAAAAATATAAAACATTGTCATGTATTACAATCCATTCATTTCTTACTGCTCATGTTCATGGTTGTGGGTGGTGGCTGGAGCCAATCACAGCTGTCCTCCGGGACACCACCAAATTTTTATTGGATAATGCATAATGTACACGGGTCATTATATGGCTCTCACGAAATTACATTTTAAAATATCTGGCATTCATGGCTCTCTCAGCCAAAATGCTTCCCGACCCCTGGCCTAGAATGATCTTACGTGTATTCTCTGCACTGATCATGCCCCCTCCCCTGTAAACAGGGACTGTTTTATTTCTTCTCTTACACTCTGTATGTCTTTTATTTCTTTTCTTGCTTTATTGCATTGGCTAGAACTTAGAGTACCATGTTGAGTAAAGTGATGAGAAGAAAACATCCTTCTTTTGTTCCCAGCCTTAGGGGAAAGTGTCCCACATGTTACCATTAAGGATGATGTTGGTTGAAGGTTTTCGTAGATGCTCTTCACCAAGTTGAAGAAGCGCCCTCTAGTCCTAGACTTCTGAGAGCTTTTGCAATGAATGGATGTTGAATTTTGCCGAATGCTTTTCTTTTTGCATAAACTGATAAGATCATATGATTTTTCTTCCTTAGCCTATTAATATAGTCTACTATGTTGCTTTTTGAATGTTGAGCCAGTTTTGCATTCCTGGAATAAATACCATTTGGTCATGGTGTATAATTTTTCAATATAAATTACTAGATTCAATCTGCTAAAATTTTTGTTGAGGATTTTTGCTTCTGAATTTATGAGAAATATTGGCTTGCATGTTTCTTTCGTTGCCCTATGATTTTCTGGTTTTGGCATCAGGATTAATTTAGCCTCATAAAATGAGCTGGAAGTATTACCTTCTCTTGTGTTTCCTGAGAGAGATTGTGTAAAATTATTGGTTCCTATAGGGATTCCAATGTGTGTACACAATTTATTACAGTCTACTGGTATTGATACTTGACCACTAGAGTAAAGTGTAAAAACCTTATTTCCATTAGGTCCCTTTAATTTCTTATATTTATATATACAATATACTATACTGTATATAATTGTGTGTGTGTACAATTATGTGTATTGTATGTATAATTAAATGTATTATTCCTTACATCCACTGAGCACTACATCAGATATAATTTTTGCTTCAATTATCCAAGGTGATTTGAAATACTCATGAGAAATAGAGTCTATTTATCCTTATTTCTATACATTCCAAAGGTTTTTTTCTTTTTGAATTTCCAAGCTTTTTGAAACAAATGAAAAAAAAAACAAAAAAACTCTCAGTAAAAAAATAGAAGCTATAAAACAAACCTGCTTCTGTTTAGATAACTTCTTCTTACCCAATCTTTAACGATATGTTTGCCAACAATAAATTTGCTTAGTTTGCCTTCATCTCAGACTCTCTCTTTCCCCTTCGTGTCTGAAGGGTACTTTTACCAAATATAAAACTTGCAGCTGATATATAAATTTTTTTTTATTTAATTTTTTTTACACAGTCCCTGACTTACGATGGTTTGACTTGCAATTTTTTGACTTCACAATGGTGTGAAAGCAGTACACATAATAAGTTACATGAGATATTCAGCACTTTATTAAAAAATAGACTTTGTGTTAGAAGATTTTGCCCAACTGTAGGCTAATAGAAGTGTTCTGAGCATGTTAAAGGAAGGCTAGGTGAAGTTAGGTGTTTCAAGTGCATTTCGACTTAATGGGTATTTTCGACCCAATTTATCAGTGGGTTTAATGCCTTATTCTGGCTTCTGTAGTTTCCGATGAGAAATCTGCTGTCATTCAAGTTGATGTTCCCATATTAGTAACATGTTGTCTCTGAATGCTTTTAATGTGTGTGTGTGTGTGTGTGTGTGTGTGTGTGTGTGTGTGTGTGTGTGTGTGTTTTGCAGTTTGGGAATTATTTTTTATATTTATCCTGTTTGAGATTTACCCAGCTTTTTGAGTCTGTAGTTTATGTCTTTCTCCAAATTTAGGGAGTTTCCAGCCACCTCAGCTCCACTGTCTTCTACTTTAGGGAGTCGGAAGATAGAAATGTTAATTCTTTTTTTATTGACTCAGATCCCTGAGAATCTGGAGGTTTTTTTTTTTCCAGCCTCTTTTCTTTTTTTATTGAGATTGAAATATTCTGTTGATTGGATCTCCAGAGAGCCTAAGTGTGTTGGTCTCCTCTCTGTCATCCCCACTCTACTACCGAGCCTGTTCAATGAGGGTTTCCCCCGTTATTACTGTGCTTTTCAGTTTTAAACTTTCCATTAGGTTCGTTTTTTAAAATATAACTTCTTTATCTTTACTGAGAGTTTTTATTTTTCATTCATGTCAAAGAATTCATAATTGTTTGTTGTAGCACTTTTATTATGGCTGCTTTTACATTGTTGCTAATTCTAGCCTCTGGTTAATCTCTGTGTTGGTCCTGTCAATGGTCTTTTCTCACCCGAGTCTTTTTTTTTTTATAAATAAATTTTTATTTTATTGGGGTGACATCAATAAATCAGGGTACATATATTCAAAGAAAACATGTCCAGGTTATCTTGTCATTCAATTCTGTTGCATACCCATCACCCAAAGTCAGATTGTCCTCCGTCACCTTCTATCTAGTTTTCTTTGTGCCCCTCCCCACCCCCTCCCCCTCTCCCTCCTTCCCTTCCCCCGCCCCCTGTAACCACCACACTCTTGTCCATGTCTCTTAGTCTCGTTTTTATGTCCCACCAATGTATGCAATCCTGGAGCTCTTGTTTTTTTCTGATTTACTTATTTCACTCCATATACTGTTATCAAGATCCCACCATTTTGTTGTAAGTGATCCGATGTCATCATTTCTTATGGCTGAATGGTGTATATGTGCCACATCATCTTTATACAGTCTTCCTTTTTTTTTTACAGTGATTAAAGCCTTTAAGCAAACTCTTGGCCAATACAGCAAGAATCCATAAAAGAATAGTGTCCTTAACATGTTCACCAAGTCCAAGTTGGCCCCAACACCATGTCAAATCCCTGAAAAATGCAACCCAACCCCAGTTCAGTCTGTTAGGAGCTGTCACAAGGAGCAGGAGTCCAGGAACAGTCCACATCCAGGAAAAGTCCGCATGGCACTGGAATTGTTGTCACAATTCTATACTTTGCAGCTCACGTCCAAGTCCCAATGACCGCTGCTTCTAGCTGGTAATGATTGGAGAAGCCATCTGCAGCATGTGTGGAGATGGAGCTTCTGTTCTCCTCTGCCTGGAGAGATGAGACCATGTTGCTTTTCCCTGGAGCTCTGCGACTGTGGCATGGTAAAGAGAACCTTGGGATACACTAAGCTGGGTGGCAAAGGTAGATTCATAATAGAAGTTGGCAAAAGGGGGAAAGAGAGCTCTAAATTAGGAGTAGGTCCCAGCCTGAAATATGAGTGGGGCATTGAGGTAGGAGGGATAAAGGAAACACTATATATTAAGCAAAGCAGCAGAAAATAGGACTATCAACACCCAGAACAGAGATCTTTGAGGGAAGAATAAAAAACCTGACTATTCAGGCAAAACATAGTTAAGTGGCCCTTGTGCAAATGAGATCAGTTTACCTGCTTCTTGGAAGAAATACCCTAGGCTCATCCACAGTGTCATAGATGGGGCCGACGGCCCTGGACACCTTCAGCCTTCAGTGGCAAACCCCAGCATTCTGGGCAAGGTTAGGTCATAGGTGGCTGGAGCAGGGCTGGAAGAGACTGAACCCTCCCTTAGAGGAGCGAGGGGGAAGCCTACCTTCCAGTGTCCCTGTTTCCTCACAGCAGAGGCATGTAAGTCTGGCAGGCTTTAGCTCAATGACCTTCCTTTCCACTATTGAAGCAGGACCCAGATGGCATCCTATGAGACCCCTTTGGGGCGTTGGAGCCTTTAAGGGCGTATCCTAAAAGCTGGTAGTTCCCCTGATCTCTATTGGGCTTTTTCTGTTTCTTGGTATTTTAAAGGTCATGCTTAGAAGATCTCGCTGAGGGGTTTGAGGATCCCCATCCGCCTATATAAATCTTTTCCATATATCTGGAGCTATTTGGAAAAAGACAAAACAGTGTTATTAGCTGGATTAAATAAAGAAGGTAGTAGTTTGCAGGAGAAAAAGATTTGGCGTCTCCTGTTCATCGGCATTCAAAAGAAATTTAAAAAATTTTTAAGTAAAAAGCATGATATGGTAGACCCATAGGAGATCCAGATATGACTCCCCCCTTTTAAATTTTTTTGTAATTGACCTTAAAATATTTGCTGGGTACATTTTAATAATACCTTGACTTTAAAGATTGTAAGAATAACAAAATACAGTAAATGCTTTAGCTCCATATGCAGGAGCATTGTCAGTTTAACCAGTTTAGGAAATCCAATAATAGAACAGTGCATACAGACAATGAGCTATAACATGCTTAGCAGCCTCTCCTGTTCTGACAGAGGTTACTATAAATCCAGAATATGTATCCACTGTAACATGGACATAGGACTGTTTGCCAAATGAAGGTATATGAGTAACATCCAGTTGCCAAAGTTGTCCTGGTAGGGGTCCTTGAGGGTTAATTCCAAATGAAGGGGCAGATTGTAGTATAGGACCCCTTGGACAGGATTTCCCAATCTGCCGTGCTGCGTCCCGAGAAAGTAGAAACTGTTTACACCGGGCTGCAGCGTTCTGCTCACCTGAGTCTTGATTCTCCTGGTTCTTGGTCTGAGGGAGTGATTTTCTGTTCTGTCCTGGACGTTTGGGGCAGGATGAGACTGGGTCCTATTCAGTTTTCCTTTTAGAGCAGGCAGTCTCGCGGCTGAGATTTAGCACGAGGGCTGGGTGGGCTGTACGCTCAGCCTCCCACTGAGCCCGGGACACCGTCCTGGCAGGAGCAGAGTGCAGACTTCTCTGGGTGGGTCACCCTTGGGTGGGTCACCCTTGGGTGGGTGGCTGTTAGCTTCCCAGGGAAACTGGAGAACCAGCTTGCACATCTTACTGCCTCTGAGCAACCCTGCGAGGCTCCACGGACCCAGGGCTGAGAGCAGGGGAAAGCGGGCTGCCCCTGCCCTGCTGCTGCAGAGTGGGGGCCAAGGCCCCGCTGACACCAGGG
Organism: Saccopteryx leptura; assembly: GCF_036850995.1. NCBI lineage: Eukaryota > Metazoa > Chordata > Mammalia > Chiroptera > Emballonuridae > Saccopteryx > Saccopteryx leptura. The sequence goes on along the minus strand of NC_089508.1, from coordinate 194,163,080 downwards.
GAGGGCAGGGGGCACTCATGCTCCTCTGTGGTGTCATGTCTGGGGGTTTTAGTTGTAAGAGGGAGGACCTGGGAGGAATGAGAACACTCTATCTCAGTGGTCCCCAACCTTTTTTGGGCCACAGACCGGTTTAATGTCAAAATATTCTCACGGATCGGCCTTTAGGGTGGGACGGATAAATGTATCACGTGACCGAGACAAGTGTCAAGAGTGAGTCTTAGACGGATGTAACAGGGAATCTGGTCATTTTTAAAAAATAAAACATCGTTCAGACTTAAATATAAATAAAACAGAAATAATGTAAGTTATTTATTCTTTCTCTGCAACCGGTACCAAATGGCCCATGGACTGGTACCAGTCCACGGCCCCGGGGATTGGGGACCACTGCTCTATCTTGTCCAGAGCTGGAAGTGCAGGCATGGCATGACCTTCCTTTCTCTTTGTTTCTGTGTCTGTAAAATGGGTATATAATGAGGGCTGCTCCACCCGCACTACAGAGCTGTATTGAGAACTCGCTAAGATGTTCAGGTGTATCAAAGTACACTGGAAAATCCTTTGCTAGTGGGGATCTTTATTGTAGCGATTATTGTAGCGATTGTTCTTTCTGAAACTAGGGTCTGGCAAGATGTAGCTTGAGAGGAGACAGGGTAGGTGGTAGGGCTCCTCCACCTTCATCTATCAGCTTAATGTGGGTTGAAACAAACTTGGCAGCCAGCAGCCAGACTGTTCTCTGCTTCCTCTGAGCCTGTGGTGACCTCTTTCTTGACGAGTGATAACCCTGGAGAAAGCTGGAGGAAAAACTAAGATTAAGGTCATGGCAAGGAGAGAGCAGTAAAGTCGCTTTAAAGAGCGAAATAAACCAGGATAATTGAATGTAGTACCGATCGTGGCTGGGACAGGGCGCCTGCAGCACCGTTTCCAGAAAAACAGCACAAAAGGGAAATGACGCCGAACCGGGAAGGGAGGAGTAAGTCACGAAGGGACCCGGAGCGGACAGGGTGGCCCTGCCCTCCTCAGGGGCACAGGACGGGACTGCCGACTGGAGTGGCCCCAGCTGTACCGTCAGAGGGGCTAAGTCACGAAGGGACCCGGAGCAGACAGGGTGGCCCTGCCCTCCTCAGGGGCACAGGACGGGACTGCTGACTGGAGTGGCCCCAGCTGTACCGTCAGAGTGGCCAGCCGCCTGGTCATTAGGCAGGGGAAGCGGTCTGGGCACCCCGTGTTTGAATCTTAGCTCTGCCACTTTCTGTCTCTGGTCTTTTTTTTTTTTTTGTCTTTTTTTTGTATTTTTCTGAAGCTGGAAACGGGGAGAGACAGTCAGACAGACTCCCGCATGCGCCTGACCGGGATCCACCCAGCACGCCCACCAGGGGGTGACGCTCTGCCCCTCCGGGCGTTGCTCTGCCGCGACCAGAGCCACTCTAGCGTCTGGGGCAGAGGCCAAGGAGCCATCCCCAGCGCCCGGGCCATCTTTGCTCCAATGGAGCCTTGGCTGCGGGAGGGGAAGAGAGAGACAGAGAGGAAGGAGGGGGTGGGGGTGGAGAAGCAAATGGGTGCTTCTCCTATGTGCCCTGGCCAGGAATCGAACCCGGGTCCCCCGCACGCCAGGCCGACGCTCTACCACTGAGCCAACCGGCCAGGGCCTGTCTCTGGTCTTGAATGAGTCCCTTCACTTCTCGGAGCCCCCGTCTCTGCCTCCACTACTTTGGGTTGTTCGAGGGTCAGAGGTGAGAGAGTCTGAGTCATCTCAGCTGCCCATAGCACCCACGGCAGGCAGCCAGTGTGGGAGGGAGCTCCCTTCCTGGCTCCTGGCTCCTGGCCCTGAGGCGCGACCTCCCTCTGGGCTGGGCTCTGGCTGCTGGGGGTATCTCTCCAGAAGCTCATGTGCTCGGCTGTCGTCTGCTCCGCATGGTGGCCTGGAGTTGGAAGGACAAGCCAAGGTGACCATGTCCTGACCTCATCTCCAAAACACTGTCCATGCCAGCCTCCTGGTTCTTCCTTCTTGTCCTACGGGGTCTCCACTGAGCTCACGGTGGGGGGCCTGAGGGCCAGGTTAGGGCTGCCCCTGAGGAAGGGACATTCTGAGACACAGTGGGGGCCAGCGCAAACCAAGGGCCCGCTGCATCTCCTAAGCTCCCCCTTTGTCTAGGGGGGCTGGGTTTAACGAAGCTCATGGTGTCTTACTAAGCGGTAAGCTCAGAGGCCAAGGACCACAGATGTCCAGTGCTGCACTGGAGCCAGCTCCTGCCCGCTCAGGAGGGCCAGCTGGTAAGTTTTTAGAATTTTTAAAGCTGGTTGTTAGATGTTATGAGAAATTAGATTATAAAAACTTAAAATTATATTGAAGATAAAGATAATGAATGCTCAGAACTCATCACTTCTGAATTATTGTACTATTATCTCTGCTCTCGAGGTTGTTTACAGCTGTTGTACCTGAGGTTAGACACACTCAGTAGCAGTGTACTACTGTGAAGTCGTGTTGGCAGCTTGACATTGGCCGCAATGGGAGTATTTATATCAGAGGAATCAACAAAATCAGAGCTTGATTTATTGATTGGTTTGTTGTCTAGATTTAAGACAATGATGGAGAAAAGGTTAATGATATAAATTAAGCTGTTAAAGTGTATGTCCCATTAAATTGTAAGTAGCACAAAGAATTAAAGAAGATTCTTTCAGTGTTTGGTAACTGTTACTGTATTTAGCAAAGAAGTTGCTCGGGTCACTGACAAGAAGGGAAGTCCCAGTGTCCACCTTTCTTGTTTTACTTTTGTCTGTGACTTCAGTGGAAACACTACCCGCCAGTCATGATGCGATTTCTCTCACAGAGCCAGTTGTTAAACATTCCCAGCACACCACCCCACGTCAAGAACAGCTTTCCCCCGGAAAGGTCGTGCTCAGTGAGTACTTCTCAGGTGACTGAGGTCAGTGAGAACCAGCCACAGAGGGCACAGGGGGCCATCTCACCACTCTGTCCTGGCAGTGCTTGGAGACCACCTGTGTTCTGGGTGGTCTCCCTGCCTGGTCCTTGTTCTGTGCCCCTGTGCCCCTCGTTCAGCTGTGCTCTGGCCCAGGGCTTCCCGAGCTGTACTGTGCACGACTCACCTGGGCGTCTTGTTGACAGGCAGGTTCCAAGCCAGTGGGTCTGTGGTGGGGACCAAGATCTGCCTTTCTCTTTTTAAAATTTTATTTCTAATTACAGTTGACATTCAATATTACTTTATATTAGTTTCAGGTGTGTGTACACCAAAATGTGCATTTCTGATAAGCTCCCAGGTGATGTCATGCTGGTCACGGGTCACACTTGAAGCAGCAGGGTTCTAGGCACACACACCTCCTCCTAACATGCCAGGGTCGGGCCACCACGGGACCTTGAGCTTGCCACGTCCCGTACCCGCAGTGCTGGCCCCTGATCTCCACAAGGCTGGCTTCCATGCATCTTTCAAATGTCTCTGCTCAGATGTCCCGCCTCAAAATGAAAGTCTTCCCTGATTAGTCACTTCAGCGTGCCACCCATCTCAGTTCTCTGCGTGACATTAGCCGGTAGGTTTTCCTTCTTGGTTGTCAGCTGCCCTCACTGGACTGCAAGCTCCCTGGGGGCTCCCCTGCCCACTCTGGGGACTTTGTAAGGGTAGGTGCCCATTGGGTTCCTGTTGGACATAGTAGTGAAGTTACTGGTCCGGGGGCGGGGGGGGGGGGTCAGAGGGCAGGAAGTGATGCTGGGAGGAGCTGGTGGGGGCTGGGGGCTTACCCTCAAGTCTGTTCAGTTCGTGGACAGCAGAGCCCTCTGTCCAGCCGTTCTGGTTCCTCCAGTCATGACCTGGGACAAAGCCCCAGACCCAACAGGTGCTCCTGGTTGCCTCCTCCCGGGCGGGCTTTCCTGGTGTGAGGGGCTGGCAGGGCCGTGGGTCCAGCGAGTCTCTGAGAGAGGGCCGGCAAGGTGCCAGCTTTCCTAATGGTTTCTCAGAGTTTCGCACCAACACCGGGCACGGGGCCACAGACGGGCGGCACCTGGAGGAACATTCTGGCCAGCCTGGTGCCCGCGTGTTCCAGAGCTGACCTGGGCTGTGAACTGTGTTGCCCTCCCCCCGACTCTGCCAGGAGCGCTTGGCACTCTTTAGATGGGGGAGATCGAGTCCTGAGGTCCCCGTGGGACGGCTCTTAGCGTTGAACCAACATGCGGCGTGCCTTCTGATACCTTTACCCGACCAAACCCGTGTTTGGACTAAGATCAGGACGTACCACGGGTTGAATCGAGTGCACCCACTGTGTGTCAGGCGTGTGTTTTGTCTCATTTAATCCCCCGACAACTCCGTGGGACAGAATCTCATGACCGACCCGCTTTAGAGAGGAGGCCCTGGAGCTCAGAGAAGTCATTTGCCGTAGGTTAAACAGCAAGTGGCACGAGTTGCTACCTCAGGTGCCACAAACGCCTTTGTCTGTTAGGGGCCAGATTACAGGTACCTGAGGCTCTGCAGCCTGGTGGCTCTGTGCCCCCCACTGAGCTCTGTGCCCCCCCTGAGCTCTGTGCCCCCCCTGAGCTCTGTGCCCCCACTGAGCTCTGTGCCCCCACTGAGCTCTGCCGCTCAAGCAGAAGAGCGGCCCTGGGCAGTCTGCACACCGCTGAGCACGGCTGCGTCCTAGTAACACTTCCTTTAGGAACACAGGACTGGGCCCGATTGGGCCCATGGGGCTGGTCTGCTGACCTCTCATCCGAAGAGACCACTAGGTAACATCAACAAGTAAAACAGGCCAGAAGCCTAAAACACCCTAATGTGCTCCCTTGTCCCAGCTTCCTTCCTTCCCGGTGTAGACGGGGGCGTGAGGAGGGCACAGTGCACACTGCGTGGCCGCCAGCTCCGTGTCCACAGTGGAGAGCTGGGACGAGTGGCTTCCGCATGTCTTAGCCCATCAGCTGCAGGCGGGATGCAGCTACAGGTCCCCAGACATGTGGCCAGTTTCATAAAGAAGCCACAGGTCTGGGGGGAGGGGTGTGCCCACTGCCTCCTTTCTTTAATGTTGGCTCCAGCTGGGGAAATAAAACCAGAAATCCCCTGCAGACCCAGGAGGTGCCCACGCCTTGGCTGTGGCCCGCCAGCTGCCAGCCTGCACCCTCTGCGCTCCAAAACCTCCCAGACAGCCCTGCATTGATTAAGTAATAATTCATCTGTTTCCCCACATTTTATTTATCAAAGACCTCAGTAACTGCCAAGCAGAGCTCCTTATCAGCAGGAACTGACCAGCGGACAAGTGTTACCTCCCAGGCCGATTATAAATCTTGGCGAACCAGGAAACCCTGACGTTTTAATTAGCTGGAACAGTCTTACCAGCGGTCAGTGCTGAGCGTGTCATTCCACATTGTCTGCAAGCCCCTAATTGGGTCCCCCCAGGACCACCTCCTCCAGCACGGGCTCGTTCTCGTTATTTTTCTGTGGCGGCCGCCTTTATATTATTCAGCAGACCACCAGGCCCACATCGCGAGGAGCATGATCGCCTCGGAATGCACATGGTGTAGCGCCCAGAGTTGCTGAAACCAGGAGAAAAGAGGAAGGGGGTCTGTTTGCTGCAGCACCAGCAGATAAGATGCAGATCTTTCTGTTCACGTGCAGAGCAAACGACTCCAGGTCAAGTAACGCAGCGGACAGATTTCCTCTTATTTGGGCTCGCGGTAAGAGTGAGGCATTCTGTGATGGGGTCTGTACCCTCAGGCTCAGTTCTGTGGTGCTCGGTGCGCACGTAATCACAGACAGGGCTCCGTTCTGCTGCCTGGCTCCTCTGGGAGCTTGAGGGGTGTCCCTGTTTCTTGTGGATCGAGAAAGCCACCGGAAACAGGCAGACCCAAGCTGTCTAAAGACCCCCGGCCACCGTGAGGTCGGCTCAAGGTCCCCCCACGACGTGGAACACAAATCCAGATCCCGTGAGGACAGACTGGATTCCAGCACAGCCGGAGGGTGCCGGGTGTGATCACAGGTGTGAAGTGTCCAAAGTCAGGCCACACGGTTTTGCTTCAACGGGGAGGAGTGAGCAAGGTTTAAACGGGAGTGGGGGGGAGATGATGGCACAGCGGGTCAGAGAGGATTCTCGGGAGGGGCGGTCTGCCCGCCCCCCTACCCCCGTGGGGTGGGCCATTGCTCAGGCACCTAGTGAAGGAGAGACACTGAACCCTAGTTTTGTTAACAAGCGTTGGTTCTGGTTGACCAGCAGTCCAGCTAATCAGTTATGAAGCAGAAGATGGGAATTGGGGGGGGGGGGGGGATGGTGGTCTGTATCAGGCTCTGTCGTAGGTACGTAAGGTAGCAGCATCTTGAGTCTCACCTGAGTCATATGGAGAGAGGTGTTTGCGCTGAGCTCTTTCCAGAACACAAAAGTTGGGGGGGGGGGTCTTAACTGTGCTGTTTTCCAGGTAAAATTCAACATTTACACTCCCCAGGGGTCAACTAAAATGCTCCATAGGTTTACAAATGTTTTAGAATACTATCACCTTTTCCTGGAGCCCTCTGATGAATGCTATGGGTCTAGCCCTTCCAGAACCTTCTAGAACCATCACATTTCTTCACATCCCTACCCCCCGCAAAAAACACAAACAAAAAGAAACCCAAGCTGCCTCCAATCCTAGAAAGGTCTGATTGTAGGAATCCCAGGCTGAGGAAACAGGCTTATCTCCTGCTCCCCTGGGGCCTGGGGGGAATCTCTCCTGAAGTCCGTCCGTTTCTGACCTCATCTCAGGCCTTGGTGTACGGAGCGTCCATGACACCGGGACCCACAGCCTCCAGCCCTTTCTTAATTCTCTCATTCCTTATCCCCAGCCCAGTCTTTCCCCAACAGCAGACTCCGACCTCCCTACCAGGTGCCCCCCCCCAAAGCTTCTGTATTGCACGAGTCTGGGCGCCCCCCCCCAAAGCTTCTGTATTGTACGAGTCTGGGCGCCCCCCCCCCCAAAGCTTCTGTATTGCACGAGTCTGCCTGTAAAACTACCGCAGGAGCTGGGTCGCCACAGGTGTGCGTCCAAACCTGTCTCCACACGACATATAATTAGTGTTTACTGTTGTAACTCTTATTTATTATTGCTACTGTTACAACTGCTGACAGGTCCACAGAAGTGACCGCATGGCAGGCAGTGCCCGGAGTTCCCTGGTCTGTCAGCAGCCCCAGGGCAGTGTCCTGGGGCCCCTGGTTCCTGTCTTCGGGAAGAAGGATTTCAGCTGAGAGATGCGTAGCCCAGTGGCCAGCGTTTCTCTGTAAAGGGACAGGGCACTGGGGAGACTTCCAGGCAGGAGACTCAGGCCGAGTCTGTGTCCTGCGTGGTGACTCGGTCAGACTGGTGTGCTGGCGTGGGCCCCTGCCAGCCCCCGGCCCCTGCTCCTGCCAGTTCCTGCCTGTCCACCCCGTGCACACGTCTCTGTCAGTGACAGCTGGTCGTCCACCTGCGCTGTCCACGTTGTGAGGCCGTGTGTATGCTCTTCTCCATCATTTTACACTCTGTGTCCAGTGTCCTCAGTGGAAGGTCATCTGCTGGTCACTGCCCTGTGTGTCGGCCCCTCTGCGCCTGCTCCTCACCGTGTGTGCTGCCCGCGGCTGTATCCGGACCTTGAAAACCCGGTCAGCCATCTGGTATCAGCTGATGGTCATGTTTCCCTCTCTGTCCCTTCCCCTGGCTCACGTCTGATTAGCTCCCTGGTCTAACAGATCCGTGTCACAGCCCCAGGGAGGTGGTGCTCTCACCATCCCACTTTGTGGACAAGGGAGCAGAGGCACAGAGGTGTTTCGGCACAGGCAGCCGGACCCCACGGGACCTTCCCCAGCACACCCCACCGCTCTGGGGCTCCGCTCTGTGTCCCCACCCAGCACACCCCACCGCTCTGGGGCTCCGCTCTGTGTCCCCACCCAGCACACCCCACCGCTCTGGGGCTCCGCTCTGTGTCCCCACCCAGCACACCCCACCGCTCTGGGGCTCCGCTCTGTGTCCCCACCCAGCACACCCCACCGCTCTGGGGCTCCGCTCTGTGTCCCCACCCAGCACACCCCACCGCTCTGGGGCTCCGCTCTGTGTCCCCACCCAGCACACCCCACCGCTCTGGGGCTCCGCTCTGTGTCCCCACCCAGCACACCCCACCGCTCTGGGGCTCCGCTCTGTGTCCCCACCCAGCACACCCCACCGCTCTGGGGCTCTGCTCTGTGTCCCCATACACGGTGACCATCCACTTCCAGGCCGTGGACTGGAGCAGGAGGACACCGGCGGTGAAGTTCGGAACAGACCCGCCTGCAGAGGCCATTGGCCCCGGGCGTCCTAGAGCCACTGCCAGCAGAAGGGACGGTGACCCCAGGGCACTGTTTCTGGACACGAATCAGGAACACGGTGCTTTTCCTTGTAAGAGGTTCTCAGACGGAGTTAAATGGCCCGAGATTCCATTAAGATAGCTGCTGTGTGAGAAAACTGGGCAGTCTGGCCGAACAGGTTTGGGTTTTGTCTTTTTCTTTTTTTTAAGAAGTACCTATTTAAAAATAAGATTAGCATCAGTTTGGTTACCCACTCTGTGCGGCTGGCTGGCCGTTCACCTCTGTCCTCCACCTGGCTGGAGGGGCCTGTGCTGCCCCCACTGCTGTTCACCCTGCAGGTGACCAGGGCCTGTCTGGGAACAGCGCTGTCTGCCCAGTGATCACTGACCCCTACTGTGCGCCGGGGACCCCAACAGACATCCCTTCCCATTCTTACCATCGCCCCCCGGGAGGCTGTGCCGGGAAGCTGGGGCATCGGGGTCGCCCTGGACCTGGTTTAAACCGCTGCTCTGCCCTCACGAAGCTGTGTGACCTTTGGAGGGTTGCGGTCCCCTCTGTGAGGGCTGGTTTTCTTATCTGAAAGGACATCCTGATAGCGTCTGCCCAGTACGGCAGTCGTGAGAATGAATGAAATCATGCAGATAAATAAGTCATGCGTACAAAGTCATGACTAAATACATGTTATTTAAATGATCGGCGTAATTGTCCTCATTGTACACAGGAGGACACTGAAGTTCAGGGGGTGGCACGCCCTGCCCACAGTCCCAAGGCTGGGAGGTGGCAGAGACGGCACTGGTGGGGCTGGGTCCAGTTCTGGCGTAGCGAGCAGCTGGGAGGGAGGCTGTAGTGTTGGTGGTAATGGGGAGTAGTAGTATTTCTGCAGACACCCCACTGTGACTGACACCCTCTGGGTCCCCGTGGGAGCCAGGCCGGTGGCTGGCTGCGGTCAGGGCTGCTAATGAGTACGCGTGGGCAGGATGTTTATCAGAAACAGTTTCTTCCCCCCATGGCTTTGCTCTGGTGGGCTGGTGAAGCAGAGGGTAGCCCAAAGCTCATCCAGCCCTCTGAGGCCGCGCAGGTCAGAGGCGACAGTGCCCCCCCGTGAAAAAACCCAGCACACATACCCGGGATGTAACAGATCTCCCAGGGATGTCAGGGGCCACCTGTCTCCACAATAATGGTATTAACAGCCGTTGCAGAGCAGGCAGGGTGGTGCCGCAGTTATGAGTATGGGTTACCCCTGGGTTGAGAACCTAGCTCCATCACTGGGTAGCTGTGCGACTGAGTCTCAGTTACCCCGTCCATAACATGGGGACAGTAATCATCCCTATCACACAGAGCTGGGGTGAGGACGGAATGAGACAATGTTTGTAACGTTTGCAACAAAGCCCATGGCAGAGTTTACCGTCATTTGGAGGGACGAGTCCCTTTGGAGTCCGGGGAGGGTGGGGGCAGTGTCGTGCTGCCGGCCTGATCCTGAGGCCCTGCGGTCCTGCTGTCTCGTCTTCAGGCCCAGTGTGGCGGCGACGGCAGCCGCTCCCACCCTCTCAGGAGAAGGAGAGTAACTGAGGACTGGGCAGCCCGCAGAAAGCCAGCCAGTCCCCGTTCCCTGCCCTCGCCCCGCACTCTCGACCTGCTCCCGACCCTCAGCTGACCCCTCGCTCTTCAGAGGGTCTGAGTTCTGCTGCGTCCGCGGGAGAAAGTCGAGTTCTTAGCTGTGGCACTGGCCTTCTTCCCGTTTTGTTAAAAAAAAAAAAAAAAGTTGAGAATGTTTCCTTCTTGCATTCCTGCACTGTCTCCTCCTTCTCTCCCTCGGATCCTTAGCATGAAATCACCCAAGGCATATAAATAAAATGTTCTAAATAAAGCTCTGCTGCAGCCTGAGACATGTCTGCCCGTGCACGTGACCGTCAGCCAGAATAAATGAACCTCCCGTGGAAGTCATTTTCATGTAATTAATTATTCCCGTGTCAGCTAAAGGAGGTAGGTGTACACTGGCGAGCGTCCCCAGACTTAATGAACTCTTGAAGAGGCTGCACTTGCAACACGGCGCCAGTGACTGGTGCGCAGCTACGGCTTGTGTCCCGATGCTGTTTCTTGACTCGGAGCCTTTATTTCTCAATTACTGCAAATGGGAAAACAGAAGGACAGACAGCAGAGGTGTTTGGAGGCACCGGGGGAGCATGATGTGCTAATTAAGAAGCGGGAACCCGGCACCCTGTTCTGGTCCGCGGGTGTCTTCCTTCCCCAGCTTACAGAGAGGGTTTCAGTTGTCTGGGGGTGTACAGATGAGCAGCAAGCAGCCTGCTGGGAGATCACGTCTGTTGTTAGCAAGCGTTCTCTGGGATTTGGAGGTCAAAGCCCTGGCATGTTAGACCTCTGGACCAGGTGGGGAAGCGGTGGACAGGTGGCTGGGTGGACACGCAGCCTGTTGAGTGAGATTGTCCAGAGAGACTAGCAGGGAGTCGGAGGCTTGACGGGAGGGCCTCTGGGCTCCGTCCGTAGCCCCTGGAACAGCCAGTGCAGGTCTGGTCGAAGGGGGACGAGTCGCGAAGCAGCAGGGACAGTGGCTATAGTGGGTGGCAGAGCCGGACCACCCGCCCCGACAGAACAGGGCGATGAGCCTATTGAAGAAATTGTTCTTTTCCAAGATAGATTAAATTTAAAACAAAAACAAGTGTAGGGTACAAAGAATGAACTTAAACGCAACCTTAGAATCTTCACCTTTTGGAGTCATTTGGTTTTAAGCATTCCTATTAGTCAAAAGGGACAGATGACAGCATTTTAAATCCAAGTTGATCTTCTTAATAGGTGAGTTTAATCTAGTCACATTTATTATGATTGCTCAACTGATGGGATTTAATTCTGTCATCTTATTTTGTATTTTTTTATTTGCCATGTTTTTTCCCCCTTTCTTTTCTTTCTTCTGTGGACTGATAAATGTTTCTTTATTCTCTTTTGTTTGTTGGCTTTCTTGGAAATGATAGCGTATCTTTCTGTTTTTCCTTTGTTACCCATAAATTTTTTTTAACATAAAGACTATGTTTTTCTGAAAAGCCTGAAGTCGCACATGTCTCTGTTCTTCTCTCAAGCAAGAAAAAGGCCTTGCCAGTTCAGCCTCCCACCCCACTTTCCACGTTGCTGTTCTGTACAAGCTCACATCTGTCTCTGGCCAACACAAAACTAGCTTTTCTTGCAGTCAGCAGTTAATAAGATTGGTCATTATTTATTGGTGTATTTGTTTACTCTTGCTTGCTGCCTCCTGGTCACTTTCCTTTTTGCTGAAGTGCATCCTGCAGTGGCTTTCTTGTGGGGGGGTGGGACCATTCGTGGAAATAAACCCTCTTCATCTTTTAATGTATGAAAATATCTTTATTTTGCCCTCACTCCTGAGTGATAGCTTATCTGGGTACAGTGTTTCTAGATTGACAGTTTTTCTTCAGCGGATTTGTTTTTCTAGGCGTCTGATGATGAGAGGTCTGCCTAATTGTCTTTGCTTTGTGGGCAATCAGTGTCTTCTCCCTGGAGGCTGTGCGTCTCCTCCTGTCTGTCTGTAATACGCCGTGTTTCACTAACATTGTCTGTTTGTGAATTTATTTGGTTCTTTCTATTCACCCGTCTCTCCAGATTTCAAGGGAGCAGTTTCCCCTGTGACGGATCTGAAAAGAGTTGTTGGTTTTTACTTCATTCAGCTTTTTTTTCTTCTTGTGAGAACAGAAGAGATAGCTCCCAAGCTCTTTACATTTTGGGGCTGAAACTGGAGGTCTGAGTGCTGTTTTTAATTCCTGGGTTTTTTTTTTTTCCTGCTTTCTTCTGGGTTCACGATTTATTTTCCTACTCTCATTTTGATTTACTTACAGTGCTCTTGAATGAATTTCCCTCTTTTGTGGACTTGTTTGTTGTTGCTCTAGATTATATTTACAGAACATTTAACACCCTGCTGGTGTCCGCATTTTATCAGATTGAGTGAAATGTAGAAGTCATTCTTCTTTTCATGTCCCTTTATCTTTCCCCATTTACACTCATAGAAGCACACCAGACAGTGTTTAGATTTTGGCTTCAATCATCAAACATAATTTTGAAATCTCAAGAGGAGAAAAAAAGTCTGTTCTTCTTTCCTTGTGCTCTAAAATTCCTTTTTATCATTTTCTTTCTGTTTAGAAACATTTTTTAGCTTTTTTTTTTTTAACCTTAGGTCCACTGGTGACAAATTCTCTTAGTGTCTATTCATTAAAAATGTCTCGATTCTGCTTCGTTGCGGCAGTATATTCTTACTGGATAGAGAATTCCGGGTTGACAGCTGTTTTATTTCAGTCCTTGGAAGATGTTGGCCAGTTCCTTCCGGCCTCCTGGTTCCTGGTGGGAAGTTCACTGTGATGCGGATTCTTTTTCCTCTGTAGGTAAGGTCTCATTTCTCTTTCATGCTTTACAAGATTTTTCTTTTCTTTTTCTGTTTTGTTATTATTCAACCAAAGAGTTTTCATAAATTTGACTATGACATATCTTTCCGTTTTCCCTGTTTGAGGTTTATTCAACTTCCTGAGTCTGTACATTTATGTCGTTTGCCAAATTTGGGAAATTTTCCAATTTCTTTGACGAGTGTTTCGGTCCCACCTGCTCTCTCCTCTCCTTGTGAGACTCTAGCGGCATGAACGTCAGGCCTGTGTTTGCCGCAGATTCCGGGGGCTCGTTTCATTTCTTTTTTCTTTTTTCTGTATTTTTCTGAAGCCGGAAACAGGGAGAGACAGTCAGACAGACTCCCGCATGCGCCCGACCAGGATCCACCCGGCACGCCCACCAGGGGGCAACGCTCTGCCCACCAGGGGGCGATGCTCTGCCCCTCCGGGGTGTCGCTCTGTTGCGACCGGAGCCACTCTAGTGCCTGGGGCAGAGGCCAAGGAGCCATCCCCAGCGCCCGGGCCATCTTTGCTCCAATGGAGCCTTGGCTGCGGGAGGGGAAGAGAGAGACAGAGAGGAATGGGGGGGGGGGGTGGAGATGCAGATGGGTGCTTCTCCTGTGTGCCCTAGCCAGGAATCGAACCTGGGACTTCTGCACGCCGGGCCAACGCTCTACCACTGAGCCAACTGGCCAGGGCTTCATTTCATTTCTTACCCCAGTGTCTTGTCTCCCCGTCATTCAGACTGGGTAACTTCTACTGTTCTTGCTTCAAGTTCACTAATTCTTTCTTCTCTCTTCCCCATTCTGCTGTTAAACCTCATCTGTTGAAGTTTTTATTTCGATTGTATGCTTCGTTTTAAGATTGTCTATTTGATTTTAAAAATATCTTCTCTTTGTGTGCCGAGTTTTCTATAGTTTTGTTCAAGTGTGTTCACAATTGCTCATTAAAGCATTTTGTGACGAGTGCTTTAAGATCTTTTGTCAGATCATTCGAACATCTGTGTCATCTGAGTGTTCACATCTGTCTTCGTTTGCTAGGGCTGCCGTGACAGGTTACCACAGACTGGGCGAATTAAAACAACAGAGATTTATTCTTGGCAGTTCCGGAGACTGAAGTCTGAGACTGAGGTGTCAGCAGGGATGGTTCCCGCTGGACACTCGGGGAGAAACTGTCATATGCTTCTCTCCTGACGCCTGGTGGCTCCCAACAGTCCTTGGCATCTCCTGGTTTATAGAGGCGTCACTGCAGCCTCTGCCTCTGCCTTCCCGTGGCCTTCCTCCCTGTCTGGGTCTCTGTGCTCCCTCTGCTTATGAGGACTCGGTCATTGGATTTAGACCCACAAAGACCCTGCTTCCAGATTCCTCTCCTTGGTCTTTGAGGACTATAATTATGCTTATTTAAAGTCCTTTTCAGATTGGTCTGATATTTTCATATTGGGGAAACGATAAATTTGTTGGTTATCTCCTAAAAGATTTGCTTTGAAACTTGAGTTTTAAAGCTCATATTGAATAGAAGGTGTGTGTGTGTGTGTGGTGTGTGTGTGTGTGTGTGTGTGTGTCTGTGTGCGTGTGTGTCCCCTTCCTTGCAGCTTTAAACCTCAAGTTCCAGCACACTTGCAGGCCTCTCTCCAGCCCGCTGGGTTCCCGAGTAACAAGGCCTGATATTGGTGGTTGGGGTCCTTGTCTTACCGGGACATCAACAGGCTGTGACTTGACACCACGTCAGTTCCGGAGGTGCTTCTGCTCGTTCCTGCCGCCTCAGCAGTAGCCTGATGGCCGCCCTGTTCCAGCCTCCTCTCCTGGTCCTCCCAGACGACCCTGCCCTGAGCACACGGAGACAGTTCTCTCTCTTCCCGCAGGACGGAACTCCGCCCTGAGCGCACGGAGACAGTTCTCTACTCTCTCTTCCTGCGGGACGGAACTCCCCCCTGAGCGCACGGAGACAGTTCTCTCTCTTCCTGCAGGACGGAACTCCCCCCTGAGCGCACGGAGACAGTTCTCCGCTCTCTCTTCCTGCAGGACGGAGCTCCCCCCTGAGCGCACGGAGACAGTTCTCTGCTCCCTCTTCCTGCAGGACGGAACTCCCCCCTGAGCGCACGGAGACAGTTCTCCGCTCTCTCTTCCTGCAGGACGGAACTCCCCCCTGAGCGCACGGAGACAGTTCTCCGCTCCCTCTTCCTGCAGGACGGAACTCCGCCCTGAGCGCACGGAGACAGTACTCTACTCCCTCTTCCTGCAGGACGGAACTCCCCCCTGAGCGCACGGAGACAGTTCTCTACTCTCTCTCCCTGCAGGACCGAGCTCTCCCCCTGAGCGCACGGAGACAGTTCTCCGCTCTCTCTTCCTGCGGGACGGAACTCCCCCCCTGAGCGCACGGAGACAGTTCTCCTCTCTCTCTCCCTGCGGGACGGAACTCCCCCCTGAGCGCACGGAGACAGTTCTCTGCTCTCTCTCCCCCCTTAGCGCACGGAGACAGTTCTCCGCTCTCTCTTCCTTCGGGACGGAGCTCCCCCCTGAGCGCACGGAGACAGTTCTCTGCTCCCTCTTCCTTCGGGACGGAACTCCCCCCTGAGCGCACGGAGACAGTTCTCCTCTCTCTCTCCCTGCAGGACGGAACTCCCCCCTGAGCGCACGGGGACAGTTCTCCTCTCTCTCTCCCTGCGGGACGGAACTCCCCCCTGAGCGCATGGAGACAGTTCTCCTCTCTCTCTCCCTGCGGGACGGAACTCCCCCCTGAGCGCACGGAGACAGTTCTCCTCTCTCTCTCCCTGCGGGACGGAACTCCCCCCTGAGCGCACGGAGACAGTTCTCCGCTCTCTCTCCCTGCAGGACCGAGCTCCCCCCTGAGCGCACCGAGACAGTTCTCTACTCCCTCTTCCTGCAGGACGGAGCTCCCCCCTGAGCGCACGGAGACAGTTCTCCGCTCTCTCTCCCTGCAGGACCGAGCTCCCCCTTGAGCGCACGGAGACAGTTCTCTACTCTCTCTCCCTGCAGGACCGAGCTCTCCCCCTGAGTGCATGGAGACAGTTCTCCTCTCTCTCTCCCTGCGGGACGGAACTCCCCCCTGAGCGCACGGAGACAGTTCTCCTCTCTCTCTCCCTGCAGGACGGAACTCCCCCCTGAGCGCACGGAGACAGTTCTCCGCTCTCTCTCCCTGCAGGACCGAGCTCCCCCCCTGAGCGCACGGAGACTGCTCTCTACTCCCTCTTCCTGCAGGACGGAACTCCCCCCTGAGCGCACGGAGACAGTTCTCTGCTCCCTCTTCCTGCAGGACGGAGCTCCCCCCTGAGCGCACGGAGACAGTTCTCTACTCTCTCTCCCTGCAGGACCGAGCTCCCCCCTGAGCGCACGGAGACAGTTCTCTGCTCCCTCTTCCTGCAGGACGCAACTTCCCTCTGAGCGCATGGAGACAGTTCTCTGCTCTCTCTTCATGCAGGACGCAACTCCCAAAGAATCGATGTTTTCCAAGGGCAGTTAGTCTTAAAACATATTTTTATACCTTACCATATTTGTTATTTCTATGATTTTGGAGCTGGAAAGGAGAAAGCATCCTGTGAACTCATGTTGCCATTTTGATGTGACAACCCCCCCCCCCCCCCCCCCCCCCCCCCCCCCCCCCCCGCCCATAGCTTTGAAAACAGTTCAGCCTCATGGAGCAGGGGTCACATTGGTGTTCGGGCTGCGATCTTAGTTAGCTTGTCATCAGGCGTCGGCTTGATGACTCTATACATCTGGATAATGGGAACAATCCTTGTGGAGGAATATTAACGGATACTTTAGATTTTTGAATCAAAAGCCTTAAATTGCAAAATTGCATATTTCAGGCATGTATTAACTTGGTAACAAAAGGAGAGAGGCCCCATAGGATCTTTGAACACCACTGAGCTTCCTGCTCTGATGCACAATTACAGTATTTTTGTAAAGTCGCAGAGAGACTAAGAGGAGGTGATGTTTTCCTCTCGTCACGGCAGTTTTTCCCCAGCACACAGGCCTGTAATTCGCGGAGCAAGCAGAGTTTCTGCTACCCGGCTCCTGATTGCTGCTCACATTCAGTCCAGGTGATCAGCCAAAATACATGTGGACGAAAATAGCAATTTTGCCCACCCCCAATCCACTTTCTTTTTTGTGCCCCATTCCCACTCCAATTTGGCAGTAATTATACCGTTCCCATAACAACAGCTAAGTAGCTGGATCTTTGCGGAGGGTTTACATTATAACAGGGATGCCCACAGGGCCACGGGCGGTGCTGTGTGGACCCTGCACATCAGCCTCTCACAAAAGAGACGGCCGTCGGGCGGGCGTTCTTGGCAGCTCTGACGGCAGCTGCTGCATCCTGAACCAGGGCCGCACCCCGTGTGTCTCCTACATGAGACCCACCCCCTCCGCCACATACTCTGGTGGTCATTCCCTCGTGGTTGACCTGGGACAGTTCCAATTCATGCACGACAGAAACTCCTTCTCTGCATAGATTTTACCGAATTGTGGGAAAAATCAAAGACTAGCATTCTGAGGTCTCAAGGCTTTGCTTCAGATCACGTGACCGCACAAGACCGGCACCAAGAGTCACAGAGCGGTGAGCGGTCTCCCTGCCTCTCTTCTACGTACACATACCCTCTTTCTGCTGAGCCACGGTGTAACTTCAGGGAGCACATTGGTCAGGGTGCAGGAGCCAGCTGGATGGGACGCCTGTGTCATATCCTACAAAGTGTGTTGTGCTGAGTCGATGTGGCCCCCGCAGCTCTTTGATCTCTCAGTGACGAATGTGACAGCCACTGCACGCAAACCTGCAGCCGAATCCCACGTTCCGACTGAACTCGAGACGGGACTTGGCAAACCGACGGTTCTCACACCCTGGCCCGTGTGCTGCCCACTTGCACACGAACTTCAGCCAGAGTCTCCGGGCGGGGAGAGAAGGGGAAGAGGACAACAGGGCAGGGCTGTGTCCTGCTCATCTTCCAGCCCAGTGGTTCAGGGTGGGATCTGGCTGCAGTGCCAGCCCCCGAGGGAGCCGGGTGGAATCTGGCCGCAGTGCCAGCCCCCGAGGGAGCCGGGTGGAATCTGGCCGCAGTGCCAGCCCCCGAGGGAGCCGGGGGTGATCTGGCCGCAGCGCCAGCCCCCGAGGGAGCCGGGTGGGATCCGGCCGCAGCGCCAGCCCCCGAGGGAGCCGGGTGGGATCTGGCCGCAGCGCCAGCCCCCGAGGGAGCCGGAAGCAGAGCCAGGGTCTCCCCACGCCCCTGCCCCGGCAGAGAGAGACTGTGGGTGACTGCCACCATGTCCCTGGGAGGGTGGAGCACGGGGGACCCTGACACTCGGCAGCAAGCTGGGCTCGGAGACCTGCAGGCCTCAGGTAGGGCCCTCAGAAAAGGGCTTCAACTGTGTCGCTTTGGATGGAAATTTAGTTTTTAACCTGTCCAGGGACAATGCCAATATTACTATCTGATTATCTAAGCAGTTTCTTATGTTTTACTAATGATCCGATCAATTATATGTGCACTGAACTATACTGTACTCAGATGTTTGTGTAGAGAGTGGGGCACGATCCTGTGCGCTGGCCTCTGCTGGAGCCTGTGAGACAGGCGGACCCCTGACCCGCACCCCAGATGTCCGGAGTCAGAATCTGCATTTTAACAAGATGCCCGGCAGTTCAGGGCCCACCAGCGGCGGGCAGTGCTGTTCTGGGTTCATCCCTGGCAAGTCCTTTCCGATTGTTCTTGGATTTTCTTGGGAGGGATGAATTTGTGGTATTTCATACTGTGGACTCTGGGATTTCAGTTTGAAAGCTCATCTTGAGTAATTGTGTACATGCATGTGTCTGTACATGCATGTGCACATGGTGTGTGCGTGTGTGGGTGTGTGTCTTTTCCTCTTGCGGCCCCAGTGAGCTCAGTTGAGAAGAACGTGCGACTCACAGTCAGATCCGCCTGAGTGTGGCCCATGACTCCAGAACTGACGGCTACGTGGCCCTGGACCAACTACTTCATCTCTTGGAACCTCAGTTTGTCTGTCTGTTCAGTGGACTTGATGGCATCAGTCTCACCCAGTTGTCATAAGGATAAAAACAATGTACGTAAAGCCCTTAGCCTAGTGCCGGGTGTATAGCTGAGAGTTGGCTAAATCGTCACAATACAGACCAGGGCGCCTTCTGTGCAGGGTGTGGGGGCTGCACGTGTCTGCCCTCTGCAGCCACTGCCCTGAGTGAGGTGGAGAGTATTTTCAGCCCACTGGAAAGCCCTTTTTTTAAAGAGAAATAAAAGATGAAGTCACTGCCTTCAGGAAGCTTTAGAATATCTCTTTGGGACAAGAAATCTAAACTATATGAAACTACTAGTAAGTAGTCATTAGTGAGTGTGTGTTCAGCACTGTGTTCTGGGCTGGTGGCTGAGCCCGTCTGAGCTGCTCTAACAAGGATATCACAGACTGGGCGGGTTAAGCCACAGGCATTGACATGTCTTAGTTCGGAGTCTGGGAAGTCTGAGATCAAGGTGCTTGCAGATTCCGTGTCTAGTGAGAGCCTTCTTCCTGGTTCATAAAAGGCTTTGTTCTCCTTTAATCCTTACATGGTGGAAGGGGAAGGGAGCTCTGTGGGGTTTCTTTCTAGGGCACTAATCCCATTCATGAGGGCTCCACCCACATGACCTAAGCATCTCCCAAAGGCGCCCCCTCCTAATACCACCTCGTTGGGGGCTAGGATTTCAACATAGGGATTTGGGGGGCACATAAAAATTCAGTTCATTGCACCTGGGGTCTTATAATGAAGGAAATGGAGTTATGGGAAGATCAAACTCAAAAAGCTTTGAGGAAGGCGGTGTGGGGTGAGAAACTCTGGACCGCTACCTGTCGAGGTTAGGCATGAATTTTTCCCCTTCTCAGATGAAGGCCCTGAGTGTTAAATGAGTAAAAGATCTGAGGTTAGAAATTGCATCCTCGCAAACCCTTGCTCCCCATCCTTACGCCCCGTCGACTTAGGGCTGGGTCACCATTGGGCACAGGGGCTGGCTCAGAATTTCACGACTGCTACTCAGAAGTCCTTTGTAGGGCCATCATGAATTTGCGAGGGAGGTAGTTTCACAAATGAGTTCAGGGAAGGCTTCCTAGAGAAGGTGACACTGGACATGCTTCTTGAAAGGTGAGGAAGCAATGCAGAAATGGGGACAAAGCGGTCCTGGTCTGTCACGCCCTCCTGCTGGGAGCTGTGACTTCAGTCCTGTGTACTACAGGTGATGGGGTGCAGTAAATGTCAGCAGTTTGAAACCCTGGGTCACCTTTGGCTGGGCCTTCAATACTGTGAGTCTGTTAAGCTCGAGAGCAGTGTGTGCAGACGAGATGACACGCCAGCCCTCTCAGCACGACCAGCTCCTGACAAGGAAATGCTGGCCCAGCTGCTGGAGCAGCTCGTCCCACTCGCCCTTGGCTTTCTGGCACAGCCTGACCTTTGCTGAGTTGGGTCAGTCAAAGATGTACAAACTGTGAGAGCAGGGACATCTGTCTAAAGGCAAAAAGGAACTGCCTCTTCCCTCAGGGTTCTCAAAGCCGACCCAGACCGGTGATTTATGGACAAGATGCACCAGAGGAAGTGGCGGCAAGAGTTTAATAAATAAATCCTGTGAATGTACTTGACTCAATCCAATTCAACAAATACTTGATGAGAGTCTACTCTGTGGTGGGCAGTGTGTCAGACGGAATGTCGCAGAGGAGTCCCTGCCCTCACGGAGCCTACGTGCCTTTTCAAAGTTCCTGCTGTGAGGCGCTGCCTGGCCGGTCATTCGGGCACCGCGTGGCTCTTTAACTCAAGCGTTTCTTGAGCCCCAGCTGAGTTCTGAGACCAGCGTGTGCTGCCAAAGCACAGAGGAGCTGGTGACTTGCTCAAGGGGACAGTGAGATGTGAAGTCCAAATCTTCCAGAACTTTTTTTTAAAAAAGGACCTAGATTTTGTGACTACTCAACTCTCTGCTGTTGCATCGTGAAAGCCACAATACATAATATGTAAACAAACGAGCATGGCTGTGTTCCAATAAAACTTTATTTACAAAAATAGGCGTCAGGCTGACTTTTTTCTTCTGCCTGCAGTTTTCCAACCTTTGTTTGATAAACATTACACCCAGATATGTATAACACACAATCAGAACAAGGAGGGACCAGGAGTTGTCTCTAAGACATCTCTGGTTAGTGAGGGGCCAGCTTATGGTCATGGGTGGGGAGATGTCCCTCATGAAGCAGTCCGTCTCATGTCCAGACAGTTCTGGTCACTGGAGAGTCCTTACTGAGTACAAACTGTCTGCCTTACCACTTACAGGCATGTGTCCTAGTTCTGCCCATTGGAGCCATCTGGAAAATACTACCCATCTTGAGAATGAAAGAGTGTCATCCTTTCATCTGCAAATCATTCTTCATACTACATGGCTTCCTCCTACAGCCTCCGGGTGGCTGTTCCCTGACCCTGACCCCGTGTTGGGGCCAGTGTGGGTTCCACACTATGTTTCTTTCAAAACTTTATTCTGAAAGATTTCAAACATACACTAACATTGAAAGGCATTCACAGTGAACATCAACGTAACTACCGCCTAGATTCTGCCATTAACATTTTACTGCACTTCCTTATCCTGTATTTATCCATCTATCCAAGCCTCTATCCATCATTAACTACCTTATTTCTGATGCAGTTCAGAATAAACTGCAGCCATCAGTAAGTACGCTTTCCACTTCTGCAGTAAGCATGGCGTTAATCTAGAGTTCAGGATATGTTTACATTTTATTTGTTTGAGGGTAAAAATTTAATGCATAAATCATAAAATGTGCATTGCCTGAGTTTTGAGAAATGCATATATCTGTGTCACCAAAACACCTATCAAACTATAGGAAAATACTACATAATCCCCAAAGTTCTCTTAGGCCCGTTCCCAGCTAATCTTCACCCTGTCCCTTCAGAGGCAACAACTGTATTTTTTTTGTCTGCTTTATAATTTTATATGAATGGAATCATACAGTGTGAACGCTCAAGGCATCTGGTACTCTGCATAATAATCTATTTGATATTCATCAGCAATATTTTGATCACCATGTCACACTGATGATTCATATGCACCTACAAATAAGATTAAAAAGGAGCCCTAATTCTAAGCATACAAATAATTACATCAAAATATACATGGTTTAAACATACCCTTTGAAAGACAGATCCAGGAATTCTATATCCAGATATGAGCTCTAGAGAAACTTTGGTATCTATGTCCATATTTATGTCAACAGGGTTTGCTGAATGAAAATTTGGAAGTAACCAAGTGATCCTCAGTACAAGATTAGGTAGATAGGGTGGAGAATAGGCATAGAAAGAATATTATAAGCAGTTAAAAAATAGAGCCATAGCCTGACCAGGCGGTGGCGCAGTGGATAGAACGTCGGACTGGGATGCAGAGGACCCGGGTTCGAGACCCTGAGGTCGCCAGCTTGAGTGCGGACTCATCTGGTTTGAGGAAAAGCCCACCAGCTTGAACCCAAGGTCGCTGGCTCGAGCAAGGGGTTACTCGATCTGCTGAAGGCCCGCGGTCAAGGCACATATGAGAAAGCAATCAATGAACAACTAAGGTGTTGCAGCGTGCAATGAAAAACTAATGATTGATGCTTCTCATCTCTCTCTGTTCCTGTCTGTCTGTCCCTGTCTATCCCTCTCTCTGACTCACTCTTTGTCTCTGTAAAATAAATAAAAAAAAAAATTAAAAAAAAAAATAGAGCCATGTGTATTAGAATGAATAGATCTCATAGAACAAATATACCAGAGTAATATAAAAATACATTTGTACACAGTTTTCAAGATACACAAAGCACATATGATTTATAATTGCACATAAATATAGAAAATATAAGATCAAGAATTTAATGAATTTACAAATATATGATATGGCTGCCTCCAGGGAGAGCAGGAGAATAATGGTGATGGTAATGGTGCTGGTGGTGGTGGCAGAGAGGACGATGGGGATGATGGTGGTGATGGTGATGATGATGGTGATAGAGATGGTGGTGGGGATGGTGATGGTGGTGATGATGATGATGATGGTGATAGAGATGGTGGTGATGGGGATGATGGTGGTGATGGTGATGATGATGATGGTGGTGATGGTGATGATGATGGTGGTGAGGATGGTGATGTTGGTGATGGAGATGGTGGTGATGTTGGTGATGGGGGTGATGGTGATGATGGTGGTGATAGTGGTGATAGAATAGCAGTGGTAGTGATGGTGATGATGGTGGTGGTGATGGTGATGGAGATGGTGGTGATGTTGGTGTTGGAGAGGGTGGTGGTGCTGGTGGTCCTGTTGGTGGATATGGAGACAAATGGAAACT
This sequence comes from Saccopteryx leptura, assembly GCF_036850995.1. Taxonomy (NCBI): domain Eukaryota; kingdom Metazoa; phylum Chordata; class Mammalia; order Chiroptera; family Emballonuridae; genus Saccopteryx; species Saccopteryx leptura. The sequence goes on along the minus strand of NC_089508.1, from coordinate 194,140,069 downwards.
GGCACAATATTTAGAAGGTAAAATGGACAAGATTTAATGATTCTTGCAAACTGATTAAAAATGGAGGATGAGAAACAAGACTAAATCATTTCTTTTGTGCAACGTCTTAGTAATTACCTACGTTACTTTTGGTTAACGTTTTTTATAGTAAACTTCAACCCTGTGCCTCAAACAGTAATATTCAGGCTCCAACGCAGCCATGCCTCGCACACATTCCTGTGATGGATTAAAGATGGATTTAATTTTTTAATAAATAAAGATGGCGGAATACTCTTTGACAACCTTTCATCAAGAGATGGGCTCTACTTCCCTTCCCGTGTGAACTGGGCTGGCCTATGACTGTTTGACAAACAACCTACAGGAGAAGTGATGTGTGTGACCCCCTCCCAGCATCCTGCCCCCAAACGCAAGGAGTCGGGACTCTGGTAATGGATGCTCCATCTGACAGACTGGTCCCTGAGGGCTGCCATGATGCATTGTCTAGTCACTGAAGGTATTTAAATGACTCCGTTGGAACAGTCTTCCCCATGGAAGAGATTGAATCCCAACTAACAGAAAGATACATGAGGAACAAGGGGCGCGAATCCATCAGCCGCGCTGTTCTTCCTTAGACCTCCGCCCGCCAGGACGATGGCTCCTCGGTGACAGTTCAGATGGCTAACGCACATGCAATTTGGGGAGCACACAGAATGAGGAAAATAAATTGAAGATTTCACATGCTAACTCTCAAAAAGTCTGCATGGTCCACTTACTGCTATTTTTGTTAACATTTTTATTGTAAAATGGCATCTCCTTCCCAGGGTAAGAGCTCATTGAGACGCTGCCTTGCTAGGAGCATATGTGCAAACTTTACACTCTGCTAATTTTATATCCGATTAAAACTTAAATGCATGGAAACGTCCCTTGGAATAATTAAAGACACTTCACCAGCAGAGGCATGAAGCTAAATGTGTCTGAATGCAGCTGAAACGGGCAGTGGCGGAGAGAAGGGAATTAATCTGGCACAATGTCATTTTCACAGGAATTTAAGAGAAAGCAGAATTTGGCTTTCGAAGAATATACTCTTCCACTTGGGGTAAAACAAGGTGCACTCTCCATTAAAGATAAACGCCCCGTCTTTGTAAAGTGAGCGGATGGAGTGCAGTGTATCTCTGGGCGGCAGAAGGGAAAGCAGTGATTGAGGGGCCCGCTGTTCCCGGGGAGGGGTCCCCACGACAGTTTTGATCCATTGATGAGCCCCGTCTAATGCTGTCCCTGAGGTGCGGTTTCCCTAAATCTCTCAGACGTTTACAGCCGTCCCGGATGCACAGTCTGGAGAGGCTCCATCACACTGGATTAACTTGACAACGTAATGTACTGCTCTCTTTTATTGTCATGGGAAGTGCTAGGTTTGACCTTGAAACTCTGAACCACACTTTATAACCCTCCGCCCATCCCTGCCAAGGGGGGGCCCTGAAGAAAAATGTCCTGACGAGGTCGGAGCCCATAAACCCTTGGATTGGAACGACCAAACGCGGGCGCTATCGAGAGGAGGGCCCAGGTGGCTCTATCTGGACCCACAGGGCAGGTGAGGAGGGGACTTGGGGCATCACCACCAGCACTCGCTGCCTGGGTCCTGAGCCCCCCCCTCGTGCCAGGCCCTCGGCGTCACAGGGTTATCCTCTGTCGTCCTCATGATGTCGACACTGTTCTTGTGTCACAGAAGGAGACTTGAGGCTCAGAGAGGTTAAGTAACTTACTCAAGGCCACCCAGCGAGTAAGTGGCAGAGCCCGGGTTTAAACTCAGGTCTTTTTGACTCAGAAGCCAGAGAGGCTATGATGCCTCGTGCTGAAATCAAATCTCTGCTTCCGCAGAAGTGAGTCGGCTTGGGCGGTGCTCGTTGTCAGTGCCTGTGTGGGTCACTGTGTCACTCTCCCCTCTGCTGGCCGTCAGCCGATGGCCGGACACGTCCCCCCTGCCCCTTCCCCAGGGGGACCGTCTTCCGGGGACGAGGACAGCGTGGCAGTGGACACTTCTCTCCTGCCCCTTCCCCAGGGGGACCGTCTTCCGGGGACGAGGACAGCGTGGCAGTGGACACGTCCCCCCTGCCCCTTCCCCAGGGGGACCGTCTTCCGGGGACGAGGACAGCGTGGCAGTGGACACGTCACTCCTGCCCCTTCCCCTTCCCCAGGGGGACCGTCTTCCGGGGACGAGGACAGCGTGGCAGTGGACACTTCTCTCCTGCCCCTTCCCCAGGGGGACCGTCTTCCGGGGACGAGGACAGCGTGGCAGTGGACACGTCACTCCTGCCCCTGCCCCAGGAAGACCGTCTTCCGGGGACGAGGACAGCGTGGCAGTGGACACTTCTCTCCTGCCCCTTCCCCAGGGGGACCGTCTTCCGGGGACGAGGACAGCGTGGCAGTGGACACGTCACTCCTGCCCCTTCCCCAGGGGGACCGTCTTCCGGGGACGAGGACAGCGTGGCAGTGGACACGTCCCCCCTGCCCCTTCCCCAGGGGGACCGTCTTCCGGGGACGAGGACAGCGTGGCAGTGGACACTTCTCTCCTGTCCCTTCCCCAGGGGGACCGTCTCCCGGGGACGAGGACAGCGTGGCAGTGGACACTTCTCTCCTGTCCCTTCCCCAGGGGGACCGTCTTCCGGGGCGAGGACAGCGTGGCAGTGGGCACGTCACTCCTGCCCCTGCCCCAGGGGGACCGTCTTCCGGGGACGAGGACAGCGTGGCAGTGGACACTTCTCTCCTGCCCCTTCCCCAGGGGGACCGTCTTCCAGGGGCAAGGACAGCGTGGCAGTGGACACTTCTCTCCTGCCCCTTCCCCAGGAGGACCGTCTTCCGGGGACGAGGACAGCGTGGCAGTGGACACGTCACTCCTGTCCCTTCCCCAGGAGGACCGTCTTCCGGGGACGAGGACAGCGTGGCAGTGGACACTTCTCTCCTGCCCCTGCCCCAGGGGGACCGTCTTCCGGGGCGAGGACAGCGTGGCAGTGGACACATCCCCCCCTGCCCCTTCCCCAGGGGGACCGTCTTCCGGGGACGAGGACAGCGTGGCAGTGGACACTTCTCTCCTGTCCCTTCCCCAGGAGGACCGTCTTCCGGGGACGAGGACAGCGTGGCAGTGGACACGTCACTCCTGCCCCTTCCCCAGGGGGACCGTCTTCCGGGGACGAGGACAGCGTGGCAGTGGACACTTCTCTCCTGTCCCTTCCCCAGGAGGACCGTCTTCCGGGGATGAGGACAGCGTGGCAGTGGACACGTCACTCCTGCCCCTGCCCCAGGGGGACCGTCTTCCGGGGACGAGGACAGCGTGGCAGTGGACACGTCACTCCTGCTCCTTCCCCAGGGGGACCGTCTCCCGGGGACGAGGACAGCGTGGCAGTGGACACGTCACTCCTGCTCCTTCCCCAGGGGGACCGTCTCCCGGGGACGAGGACAGCGTGGCAGTGGACACGTCACTCCTGCTCCTTCCCCAGGGGGACCGTCTCCCGGGGACGAGGACAGCGTGGCAGTGGACACTTCTCTCCTGCCCCTGCCCCTTCCCCAGGGGGACCGTCTCCCGGGGACAAGGACAGCGTGGCAGTGGACACTTCTCTCCTGTCCCTTCCCCAGGGGGACCGTCTTCCGGGGACGAGGACAGCGTGGCAGTGGACACTTCTCTCCTGCCCCTGCCCCTTCCCCAGGAGGACAGTCTTCCGGGGACGAGGACAGCGTGGCAGTGGACACTTCTCTCCTGTCCCTTCCCCAGGGGGACCGTCTTCCGGGGACGAGGACAGCGTGGCAGTGGACACTTCTCTCCTGTCCCTTCCCCAGGGGGACCGTCTTCCGGGACGAGGACAGCATGGCAGTGGACACGTCACTCCTGCCCCTTCCCCAGGGGGACCGTCTTCCGGGGGCGAGGACAGCGTGGCAGTGGACATGTCTCTCCTGCCCCTTTCCCAGGGGGACCGTCTTCCGGGGACGAGGACAGCGTGGCAGTGGGCACGTCCCCCCTGCCCCTTCCCCAGGGGGACCGTCTTCCGGGGACGAGGACAGCGTGGCAGTGGACACGTCACTCCTGTCCCTGCCCCAGGGGGACCGTGTTCCGGGGCGAGGACAGCGTGGCAGTGCACACGTCCCCCTGCCCCTTCCCCAGGGGGACTGTCTTCTGGGGCGAGGACAGCGTGGCAGGGGTTCTGTCTTGCTTGGGAGACACCCACACATCTCAGGAGGGTAAAACCAGAAGGGGCTGACGCAGTGCCTCCATGCAAACCTCCTGCACGCTGTGCCCATTCAGGGCCCCTCCCTCCATGTCCCCCCTTCCACGTCCCTGACCAGCTAGTCCAGACTCAGACCCCAGGGCCCGGGCGAAGGTGCCTGACCCCTGCAGAGGGCAGTGCCTTTGCGTGGCTGCACTGAGATCCCGGAGGCCACGGCGACGGTGAGCCGTCACTCAGCCAGGGGCAGACGTGGACATTGGCTGGGAGGAGCACGCCGCAGATCCACGGTGGGCGTCCCTAGATTTGTTTCTTCCTGCCAGCCATAAAGGCTTTTAATTATTGAAGAGAGATCCCTGCGTCTGGCCAATGTGCCAGCCTCTGGAGAGAATGAGGAGTCGGCTGGCTGTGAATCCTGTCTGATTACTAATAAGAGGGACACGAGATGACACTGGGGCTGAGGAACGTCCCTGGTTGGGTTGGAGGCTCCAGGGGAAGGAGCCGGTGCTTTTCCCGGCGGCTCTGAGTGCAGACGGAAGCAGAGGCTCCCACAGTGCAGGGTCGGGAGTAGGCAGGGGTGGGATCGGGCGGGCCCCCAAGTGGTCCCGTCCTCTCCTGGGAGCGTCCTCCCTCCCTGCAGGCAACCAGGGTACCCCGAAACCCCCTCTGCACCCCTTCGCCCAGGACCTGGCACCCTGCGGAGGTCCAGTGGGGGTTCTTGGAGGCGGGGTGCCAGGGCTCAGCACGAGACCCTGCCCTGATGTGCCTCAGCGGTGACTGGACAAACTGACCTGTACATCCATCCATACAATAGAAAATTACCCGTCCACAAAGGGAACGAGGTTCTGTAAGTGCCACAGTGCAGGTATCCGCAAGGACAGTGTGCCAGGTAAGAGGTGCCAGACCTAGTGAGTGAGTCCATGTAGCCAGGGGAGAGGTGCCAGACGTAGGGAGTGAGTCCATGTAGCCAGGGGAGAGGTGCCAGACGTAGGGAGTGAGTCCATGTAGCCAGGGGAGAGGTGCCAGACGTAGGGAGTGAGTCCATGTAGCCAGGGGAGAGGTGCCAGACGTAGGGAGTGAGTCCATGTAGCCAGGGGAGAGGTGCCAGACGTAGGGAGTGAGTCCATGTAGCCAGGGGAGAGGTGCCAGACGTAGGGAGTGAGTCCATGTAGCCAGGGGAGAGGTGCCAGACGTAGGGAGTGAGTCCATGTAGCCAGGGGAGAGGTGCCAGACCTAGTGAGTGAGTCCATGTAGCCAGGTGAGAGGTGCCAGACGTAGGGAGTGAGTCCATGTAGCCAGGGGAGAGGTGCCAGACCTAGTGAGTGAGTCCATGTAGCCAGGTGAGAGGTGCCAGACGTAGGGAGTGAGTCCATGTAGCCAGGGGAGAGGTGCCAGACCTAGTGAGTGAGTCCATGTAGCCAGGGGAGAGGTGCCAGACGTAGGGAGTGAGTCCATGTAGCCAGGGGAGAGGTGCCAGACCTAGGGAGTGAGTCCATGTAGCCAGGGGAGAGGTGCCAGACCTAGTGAGTCCATGTAGCCAGGTGAGAGGTGCCAGACGTAGGGAGTGAGTCCATGTAGCCAGGTGAGAGGTGCCAGACGTAGGGAGTGAGTCCATGTAGCCAGGGGAGAGGTGCCAGACCTAGTGAGTGAGTCCATGTAGCCAGGGGAGAGGTGCCAGACGTAGGGAGTGAGTCCATGGAGACGGAGTGGGCCGACGGGGAGCGCCCCCAGCGACAGAGCAGCTTGGTGGTCCCCAGGGGCAGAGCGAGGGTGCTCTGAGGGGCGGCAGCTTAACTGCTCCAGGGCTTCCTTTTGGGGGCTAATGCTTCGGAACTGGACCGAGGCGGAGGTTTGCACAGCATCGGAATGTGCTGAAGGCCGGTGAACTTGTCACTCTAAACTGGTTATGTTGGTGTGGATTTAACACCAATAAAAACAAAAGCAAAAACAAAAACAGGTCAGTTCCTAACACCTGGTTCAGCAGGCTGGGGGACGCTCATGACCTGGCGGTTGGCAGTGAGACCCTGGGCTCAGGTGCAGGGCCAGCGGGGTTCTGGGAAAGCCACCGCATTCCTGGTAGAATGCCACCTCCACCCCCTGCTTCCTCCCCTGGGCCCAGTGGCAGGAGCTACCTGGTGCCTATGGGCTGCCTGGGGGAGGCAGGAGGGCCAGGCCGAGTGGAAGGACCAGGCCAGGCCGGCCCTGCCTCCCTGTGGCAGCTGCTCAGTCAGGGCCAGAGAGACCCACCTCTTGTGTTTTGTCACTGAGACGAATCGGTTCTTCTCTGTGTAAGCCACACACACCAGCAGAAGCAGTCATTCGTGGGAGCTTGCTGTGGGCCCTCAGGAAACTTGCCGTGTGGTGAGAGGTGGATCTGGACACAAATGAGCCCGTATTGTGTGGCCACCGCAGCACGTGTGTTGTGGTCAGGGCTGTGGGGGGCCCAGCGAAGGGGCACTGATCAAGGACTTCCCGAGCAAGGACCATCTGAGGACTACGCAGGACACAGGGCCGGGCCGGCTTTGCTAGAGGGAACCGTGAACGTGATGAAGAAATACTCGTTACCAGACATGTTTGCGGTTGTCCGCCCCTCTCCCTGCCGGCCGTCACCGTGCTCATCGGGGCGAGTGCAGGCCAGCGCCGGCCACGTTGCTCCACCGAGGGAGGTGGGAGGGAAGCCGGGACGGGGGGAGGAGGGGGGAGGCACTCAGAGTTAATGCGGGAGGAGAGGAGGAGAGGAGAGCGGCTCCTGCAGGACCGGGGCTCTGGGGTGCGCGGTGTGGAAGGCGGGGTGTCGCTCCCGCAGGACCGGGGCTCTGGGGTGAGCGGTGTGGAAGGCGGGGTGTCGCTCCCGCAGGACCGGGGCTCTGGGGTGCGCGGTGTGGAAGGCGGGGTGTCGCTCCCGCAGGACCGGGGCTCTGGGGTGAGCGGTGTGGAAGGCGGGGTGTCGCTCCCGCAGGACCGGGGCTCTGGGGTGAGCGGTGTGGAAGGCGGGGTGTCGCTCCTGCAGGACCGGGGCTCTGGGGTGAGCGGTGTGGAAGGCGGGGTGTCGCTCCTGCAGGACCGGGGCTCTGGGGTGAGCGGTGTGGAAGGCGGGGTGTCGCTCCTGCAGGACCGGGGCTCTGGGGTGAGCGGTGTGGAAGGCGGGGTGTCGCTCCCGCAGGACCGGGGCTCTGGGGTGCGCGGTGTGGAAGGCGGGGTGTCGCTCCCGCAGGACCGGGGCTCTGGGGTGAGCGGTGTGGAAGGCGGGGTGTCGCTCCCGCAGGACCGGGGCTCTGGGGTGCGCAGTGTGGAAGGCGGGGTGTCGCTCCCGCAGGACCGGGGCTCTGGGGTGCGCGGTGTGGAAGGCGGGGTGTCGCTCCCGCAGGACCGGGGCTCTGGGGTGAGCGGTGTGGAAGGCGGGGTGTCGCTCCCGCAGGACCGGGGCTCTGGGGTGCGCGGTGTGGAAGGCGGGGTGTCGCTCCCGCAGGACCGGGGCTCTGGGGTGCGCGGTGTGGAAGGCAGGGTGTCGCTCCCGCAGGACCGGGGCTCTGGGGTGCGCGGTGTGGAAGGCGGGGTGTCGCTCCCGCAGGACCGGGGCTCTGGGGTGCGCGGTGTGGAAGGCGGGGTGTCGCTCCCGCAGGACCGGGGCTCTGGGGTGCGCGGTGTGGAAGGCGGGGTGTCGCTCCCGCAGGACCGGGGCTCTGGGGTGCGCGGTGTGGAAGGCGGGGTGTCGCTCCCGCAGGACCGGGGCTCTGGGATGAGCGGTGTGGAAAGCGGGGTGTCGCTCCCGCAGGACCGGGGCTCTGGGATGAGCGGTGTGGAAAGTGGGGTGTCGCTCCCGCAGGACCGGGGCTCTGGGGTGAGCGGTGTGGAAAGCGGGGTGTCGCTCCCGCAGGACCGGGGCTCTGGGGTGAGCGGTGTGGAAAGCGGGGTGTCGCTCCCGCAGGACCGGGGCTCTGGGGTGAGCGGTGTGGAAGGCGGGGTGTCGCTCCCGCAGGACCGGGGCTCTGGGGTGCGCGGTGTGGAAGGCGGGGTGTCGCTCCCGCAGGACCGGGGCTCTGGGGTGAGCGGTGTGGAAAGCGGGGTGTCGCTCCCGCAGGACCGGGGCTCTGGGGTGAGCGGTGTGGAAGGCGGGGTGTCGCTCCCGCAGGACCGGGGCTCTGGGGTGCGCGGTGTGGAAGGCGGGGTGTCGCTCCCGCAGGACCGGGGCTCTGGGGTGAGCGGTGTGGAAGGCGGGGTGTCGCTCCCGCAGGACCGGGGCTCTGGGGTGAGCGGTGTGGAAGGCGGGGTGTCGCTCCCGCAGGACCGGGGCTCTGGGGTGAGCGGTGTGGAAGGCGGGGTGTCGCTCCTGCAGGACCGGGGCTCTGGGGTGCGCGGTGTGGAAGGCGGGGTGTCGCTCCCGCAGGACCGGGGCTCTGGGGTGAGCGGTGTGGAAGGCGGGGTGTCGCTCCCGCAGGACCGGGGCTCTGGGGTGAGCGGTGTGGAAAGCGGGGTGTCGGGACATCTCTGGGTGCGAGGGTCTCCGTAGGAGTCGGCCCCCCAGTTTAGTGCTTTCGGGGGCTGGATGTTCTGGTGGTTGTACCGCTGGCTGTTGTCACCTGAATTCCCATCCAGGCAGGAGAGGCAGGCAGGGGTTCACGCCGGGTCACAGTGAGACACGGGCTGGGGGGACGGCGGGGACGAGGCAGGGGCGTGGACGGAGGGTCTGGGACATCCCGGTGGCGGAGTGGAAATGCTGTGTCTCGAACACTTAGCCCCCTCACGCTCAGTGACTTCTGTAAAACGGAGATGACAGTGACAGCTCCCTGTGGTTGTGTGACGAGTGTCACGTGACACTGTGTGTGAGACTGGAACCCGTGTCCCTGTGCAGAGCGGGCCCTCACTTGTGCTCACTGAGCCCTGGCCTTCCTTTACTGATCTGCCCGGGTTCCATCCACTTGGGGCTAGCCTCCTCTCCACAGCCGACCCAAAACTTGCCACAGCGTCCCGGTGGCACGAGTCAGGTGACACTGTCACGTTTCCTAGCGGCCAGCGCTCTGGCCTGCGCTCCTCCGTCCCAGGAGGGAGCAGGCAGACATCCCCCCCGGGGAGAGGAGAAACGCACACGTGGTCTGTTTCTCTACCAGGCGCTGACCCTGGGGCAGGCTGTTCACGCAGCTCAGGATCACGGGCCCCAGGTGAGACACGAGGGGGCCAGGGACGTAGGTGGACCCACAGGACAGCAGGCCTGCCTTGCGTGGGCATTCCTGTGCCTCTGCACGGTCCCTGCCTGACTCTTCACGGCCACCTGTGACGTAGGCTCCTGTGTTATCCCCTCTTCATTGATGAAGCAGCAGCCCAGAGGGGCACAGTGATCTGCCCGCAGTCACACAGCGAGGAAGCCTCAGCCAGGACCAGAGCCCGAATCCAGACTGCTTGCCATCAGTCTGAGGTCTTGAACCATAAGACGTGCCACACCTTCTCGGGAAGCCAGGGCCTCTCTGCAAATCCTGGAGGAGGGGTGAGCATCCAAAATACATTCAACACAGTCATCAGCTTCCCTCTAAGGGCCAGGTGGTTAGGTTCTGTGGAGGTAGCATAAAAAAAAGGCGGTATATATCCATTCTCCCTCACCCTCATAACCCGTTATGTTGTCATAAAGTGAACCGTGCGTGGCTGTGCGGAGACAGGGAGCTGCTGGACCCGACGGACGGCCCCACACATGTGCCATATCTCAGGGTCCCCCCTGGAGGGCTCTCCTGCAGCCGATGGGCCCCGAGTGTGACCACTGCAAAGGAGACAGGATTAGCGTGTCGTGTCCCCCAGGGTCCCCCCTGGAGGGCTCTCCTGCAGCCGAGTGGCCTGAGTATGACCACTGCAAAGGAGACAGGATTAGCATGCCGTGTCCCCCAGGGTCCCCCCTGGAGGGCTCTCCTGCAGCCGAGTGGCCTGAGTATGACCACTGCAAAGGAGACAGGATTAGCATGCCGTGTCTCCCCGGGTCCCCCCTGGAGGGCTCTCCTGCAGCCGATGGGCCCCGAGTGCCACCACTGCAGAGGAGACAGGATTAGCATGCCGTGTCCCCCAGGGTCCCCCCTGGAGGGCTCTCCTGCAGCCGATGGGCCCCGAGTGCCACCACTGCAGAGGAGACAGGATTAGCATGCCGTGTCCCCCAGGGTCCCCCCTGGAGGGCTCTCCTGCAGCCGAGTGGCCCCGAGTGCCACCACTGCAAAGGAGACAGGATTAGCATGCCGTGTCTCCCAGGGTCCCCCCTGGAGGGCTCTCCTGCAGCCGAGTGGCCCCGAGTGCCACCACTGCAAAGGAGACAGGATTAGCATGCCGTGTCCCCCAGGGTCCCCCCTGGAGGGCTCTCCTGCAGCCGAGTGGCCCCGAGTGCCACCACTGCAAAGGAGACAGGATTAGCATGCCGTGTCCCCCAGGGACCTCCCTGGAGGGCTCTCCTGCAGCCGAGTGGCCCCGAGTGCCACCACTGCAAAGGAGACAGGATTAGCATGCCGTGTCTCCCCGGGTCCCCCCTGGAGGGCTCTCCTGCAGCCGAGTGGCCCTGAGTGCCACCACTACAAAGGAGACAGGATTAGCATGCCGTGTCTCAGGGTCCCCCCTGGACGGCTCTCCTGAAGCCGAGTGGCCCCGAGTGCCACCATTGCAAAGGAGACAGGATTAGCATGCCGTGTCTCAGGGTCCCCCCTGGAGGGCTCTCCTGCAGCCGAGTGGCCCCGAGTGCCACCACTACAAAGGAGACAGGATTAGCATGCCATGTCCCCCAGGGACCCCCCTGGAGGGCTCTCCTGCAGCCGAGTGGCCCCGAGTGCCACCACTGCAAAGAAGACAGGATTAGCATGCCGTGTCTCCCCGGGTCCCCCCTGGAGGGCTCTCCTGCAGCCGAGTGGCCCCCAGTGCCACCATTGCAAAGGAGACAGGATTAGCATGCCGTGTCTCCCCGGGTCCCCCCTGGACGGCTCTCCTGCAGCCGAGTGGCCCCCAGTGCCACCACTGCAAAGGAGACAGGATTAGCATGCCGTGTCTCAGGGTCCCCCCTGGAGGGCTCTCCTGCAGCCGAGTGGCCCCGAGTGCCACCACTGCAAAGGAGACAGGATTAGCATGCCGTGTCCCCCAGGGTCCCCCCTGGAGGGCTCTCCTGCAGCCGAGTGGCCCCCAGTGCCACCACTGCAAAGGAGACAGGATTAGCATGCCGTGTCTCAGGGTCCCCCCTGGAGGGCTCTCCTGCAGCCGAGTGGCCCCGAGTGCCACCACTGCAAAGGAGACAGGATTAGCAGAAAAACATCTGTGCTTTGCAAGGCCACACTAACTCTGAGACAAGCAAGCTGTGCAGCCACCCGAAAGCTCAGCGACTTCTGCTTCGGAGAGGGCCGGTGACCTCCCGGGCCGGGCGCTGCTGAGAAGAGATGCAGGCGGTATGCTGGCATCCCCACGCCTGGCCCGGCGGGCGGCGGGCCCGGGACACAGAGACATGTGTGTGAGTCCGTAACGGCGGGGTGACTTGGAGGCCATCCTAGTTTCTGTTGCTGTTCAAGTCGGTGAGCCCGCTGCCCTCCCCGGATGACGTCTTTGCAGTTGTGTGGATAACGAACTCCAAGTAGGTCCTGCCATGTTATTAACGAGCCTCGGGCCCCGCACTTCAAACAACACCAGCCAGGGTCTGATCCTCAGAAGAGGAAGCCCACAGGCTGAAAGCCGCTTGTTGGGTCCGTCAAGTCTCGCTTGGTGGGGAAAGAAAACTTAATTACCAGCGAATGAAGCAACTCTCAGAACATATGGCTGTACGTTGTGCCAAGATTCAAAGCCAATTTGTTACTTTGTTATTGTTGTTGTTGTTCGTCTTGACTTGGAAGACACGGAAAGCCGCTCAGTCACTCCCTTTCTGGAGGATGCTGAGGACCCTGGAGAGGCTCTGCTGGGTGACGGTGAGTGGCGGGCCCAGAGCGGAGCGGAAACGTTCTTGTCATCTGTCGACACTAAAGGGCGGCTGTAAAGTGAGTCTCGTAATGGCTTTCTTCCCCCAACAAAGAAAGAGCTCTCTCCTTTGTGTGGGAAACCTGCTCTGATGCCTAAAAAAACAACTTGCTGTTCTGAGTGTGTTCCCGTCTCCTTTGGCACCCGGGCCCTGCCGGCCCCGGGACCAGCGCTTGGACGGGGAGCCCTGGCTCTGCTCACACTTCGTGTTTCAGAGACGACGTCACGGCTGAAGGGGGTGCCGTTGGAGAAACGGCCCGTCCTCCGTGAGCCAAGGAAAACAGGCTTCTAAAACCTCGCTAACGCACTGGTTCTCACGTCTTCAGAGCTCACTCCACGCCTCCTCCCCTCCCTCTTCAGTGTGGCTGTCGGGGAGTGGACCGTGGGGCCTGGTGAGTGGCCAGGAGCCGAGAGGTGTGGCCCGTCACCCAGTGGCAGCGGGCGTCTGAGACGAGATAAGGGGCACGGTGTGCGTGGGACCCAGTGCCGTCTGTGTCTGCAGAGACCCCCGGGAGCTGGGACTCTTCACGTGTACGAGACCGGATGTTCAGTCGAGAATTGTTAGAATCGACCGGAGAGGAGAAACACAGCCCCCACGGGCAGGGCGAGCGGGGGTCTGGGGCGATGACCGGACGAAGGGCTGTGTGAATGACCCTCTTCCTCTGTTGACTCACAGGTGACCCCTGTGTCCTCTGAGTGGTGCAGGCCAGCCGTCCTCTCCGAGTCCTAATAGTTCCTTCTATTTGATAAGTGACCAAATCGAAGGGCATTAGTGCTCTCAGGGGGCCAGCTCTTTAAATGCCTCCTGCACAATGGGTCTCGGAGGCCCTTGCCTCCTTCCTAAATGGGCCTTAATGCGAAACGCCAGCGCACTTCCTCACACCGGGACGTCCCCGCGGCGGTACGGGCCCTCCCGGAGACCACAGTAACAACTGCTAAATATTTCAGTGGCGGCTGTGCCTGTCTGTGCAGTCTGCATCTGGATGTCATCTTCCCGCTGTGACACCCTTTTCCTTTACGGAGCCACCAGCGATGATGCATCGCAGTTCGTGGAGAAAGGAAGGCCCAGCCAGGCCCCCAGTTAAGCTGCAAACAGTCTCCTTTCTGTAAGCAGGTCTTGGAAAGTGCGTGCTGAGTTGGTCAAAGGGAACGACACCCCAAGGAGGGCCGTGCTTTCATGAAAGCCTCTGGCCTGCCCCCCAACACCCGGGCAGCTAGCCTCAGGGGAGAAGGTTTAGAAAGAAAATGTGAACAGAGAGGACTACAAAGACCACCTTTTCAAAAGGCACCAATTCCTAAGACTGCTGTTTTTATTCTTTTGTTTAAGAAGAGGGCTGACTTCATTTATTTCTTTAGCAAATGTGTACTTAGTTCCCACAATGTCATGTACCAGGCAAGGCACTAGATAGGACTCAGCTGTGAAGAAGAAGATGCCCACCTGGTCCCCAGAGAACAGAGAAAACTCGGTGGGGATTTATTCAGTCATCCATTCTTTCTTTCTTTCTTTCATTCAGTACTATTTATTGAGTGCCTGTTCTATGCCTTGGCATCATTCTAGGGGCAGGAGTGAGCCCACAGTGGTGTACAAGACAAACGAAAGCCATTCTGGTGGGAGATGGACATTTTCCAAATTAGCACACAATGTGTGTAATTATAGAATGTAATAAGCACAATAAAGAAAAGTTTCCCCAAAACGCCTTCCTGGGATTCTATACCCAGCTAAACTATCACTCAGCAGCCGAGGCAGAGCAGGGGCGGGCTCAGACGTACAACAGGGAGCACAGTGAACCAGCAGGTCCTCAGTGTCGGGGGGAAGTGAGCAGTGAACCAGCAGGTCCTCAGTGTCAGGGGGAAGTGAGCAGTGAACCAGCAGGTCCTCAGGGGAAGTGAGCAGTGAACCAGCAGGTCCTCAGGGGAAGTGAGCAGTGAACCAGCAGGTCCTCAGTGTCGGGGGGAAGTGAGCAGTGAACCAGCAGGTCCTCAGGGGGAAGTGAGCAGTGAACCAGCAGGTCCTCAGTGTCGGGGGGAAGTGAGCAGTGAACCAGCAGGTCCTCAGTGTCAGGGGGAAGTGAGCAGTGAACCAGCAGGTCCTCAGTGTCGGGGGGAAGTGAGCAGTGAACCAGCAGGTCCTCAGCGTCGGGGGGAAGTGAGCAGTGAACCAGCAGGTCCTCAGCGTCGGGGGGAAGTGAGCAGTGAACCAGCAGGTCCTCAGCGTCGGGGGGAAGTGAGCAGTGAACCAGCAGGTCCTCAGCGTCGGGGGGAAGTGAGCAGTGAACCAGCAGGTCCTCAGCGTCGGGGGGAAGTGAGCAGTGAACCAGCAGGTCCTCAGTGTCGGGGGGAAGTGAGCAGTGAACCAGCAGGTCCTCAGTGTCGGGGGAAGTGAGCAGTGAACCAGCAGGTCCTCAGTGTCGGGGGGAAGTGAGCAGTGAACCAGCAGGTCCTCAGGGGAAGTGAGCAGTGAACCAGCAGGTCCTCAGGGGGAAGTGAGCAGTGAACCAGCAGGTCCTCAGCGTCGGGGGGAAGTGAGCAGTGAACCAGCAGGTCCTCAGTGTCAGGGGGAAGTGAGCAGTGAACCAGCAGGTCCTCAGTGTCGGGGGGAAGTGAGCAGTGAACCAGCAGGTCCTCAGGGGGAAGTGAGCAGTGAACCAGCAGGTCCTCAGCGTCGGGGGGAAGTGAGCAGTGAACCAGCAGGTCCTCAGGGGAAGTGAGCAGTGAACCAGCAGGTCCTCAGGGGAAGTGAGCAGTGAACCAGCAGGTCCTCAGGGGAAGTGAGCAGTGAACCAGCAGGTCCTCAGTGTCGGGGGGAAGTGAGCAGTGAACCAGCAGGTCCTCAGTGTCGGGGGGAAGTGAGCAGTGAACCAGCAGGTCCTCAGCGTCGGGGGGAAGTGAGCAGTGAACCAGCAGGTCCTCAGCGTCAGGGGGAAGTGAGCAGTGAACCAGCAGGTCCTCAGTGTCAGGGGGAAGTGAGCAGTGAACCAGCAGGTCCTCAGTGTCGGGGGGAAGTGAGCAGTGAACCAGCAGGTCCTCAGTGTCGGGGGGAAGTGAGCAGTGAACCAGCAGGTCCTCAGGGGAAGTGAGCAGTGAACCAGCAGGTCCTCAGGGGGAAGTGAGCAGTGAACCAGCAGGTCCTCAGCGTCGGGGGGAAGTGAGCAGTGAACCAGCAGGTCCTCAGTGTCAGGGGGAAGTGAGCAGTGAACCAGCAGGTCCTCAGTGTCGGGGGGAAGTGAGCAGTGAACCAGCAGGTCCTCAGGGGGAAGTGAGCAGTGAACCAGCAGGTTCTCAGCGTCGTCCTCAGTGTCAGGGGGAAGTGAGCAGTGAACCAGCAGGTCCTCAGTGTCGGGGGGAAGTGAGCAGTAAACCAGCAGGTCCTCAGTGTCGGGGGGAAGTGAGCAGTGAACCAGCAGGTCCTCAGTGTCAGGGGGAAGTGAGTGGAGCAGGAAAGCACGGAACACGAGAAACAGCCTAGAAACTCGTGAAATACAGCACTCTGTAGAAACGCACACGCGGGCACAGCAGGACGGAGTCGGGAACAACCGCGGCATTCTCGCTTGTCCTAACCCCCAGATTCTGTCTGTTCGTAAGGACGGTGGAACGTCTGGGAACTAGTAACAGAGACCTCTCCGTGGAAGGGTTCATGCTCTCGTACTGAACGTTCAGGGCTGGGGTGAAGGCTCCACAAAGTCACCAGGGGCCCCGTTCTCCCTGTCTTCCTGCCCCGTCAGACTCACCGGGGGGCTTCCATCCTCAGCATCACCTCGTGGTCCAGGGTGGCTGCTGGAGCTCTAGCTATCAAATCCCCGTCCTGAGCCGCCAGAAGAGGGGCAGGGAGGAGGAGCAGGGGGCCGTCACCCAGCCTGTCTGTCAGGAAAGGAGCCTTCTCTTCAGCCCCACCCAGGAACCCCCGCGGACATCACAGTGGCCACACCTGGGAGCGGGAAAGGTAGGGAGCTGTGTTCTTTTAACTGGGAACATTGCTGCTCCTGCTACTGGGGAAGGGAGGATGGGGATTCGGAGCGCAACCGGCCGTCTTGACGAGAATGGATAAGTAAGTGGCAGTGTATTTCTGCAGCGGAGTACTATGTGGTGGTTAAAACCGAGGCAAGAGAGCAAGGTGGATCTGCAGAAACAATCCTCAAAGTAGTCAGTCTCTTGCCAGAAAAAGCAAGTTGCGAAGGGTTCGCATTTATATCGAGTTTGAAAGCCTGCAGAACAGCGTGCCGAGTCTCCTTGGGCCGCACAAAATACGTGGAGAAGGTCTGAAACCCTCGGGGAGAATGGGGAGAATGAAACACCCTAACGGCGGGTGTGGCGGGAGGGCGGGCGGGCAGCGGGGCCAGAAACCGATGCCAGGATTTCAGTTCCGCCTGGTAGTGCTTTATTTCTTTAAAAACGAACAGAAAAAGACAAGGAGGAAACAGCAACATATTAAGTCTGGCTAAAATCAAATTGTGGGTGCGCAGCATCAGCTAAGGTACCCTCCCCTGGACGTTTCTGTATGTTTGACAGTTTCCATAGCACGTGAGTTAGAGAAGGTGGGGGGGGGGGTCGTATAAAGGCGTAACTAATGAAGTGTAACTTCCATGCGGCGGATTCACGCACCTCAAGTGTAGAGCCTGGTACGTCTTCCTAAAGGAAGCCCATCCAGAGGAAGGTGTGGAACCCGCACTGCCCTGCGGGAAGTTCTCTCAGGCCCCTCCCTCTCCACCGTGGACCCCGCGGAGAGTAACCACCATCGCGACTCCTCGCCCCGCAGACGAGCTGCCCCTGTGCGAGGCTGTCCCCCGAGGGGATCACTCCGCCGGCCACCGGGAGTTCTTCCAGGCTGACTTCATTCTCTCGGCCTCAGGCCTCCAAGGGGCATCCTGAGGGCTGGTTTCTAAACGTCCTCATTTTTTACTCAAGTCAGAGGGCAGGGACCGGGCCTTCCAGGTGAGAAAGAAATTTCATCGTTCACTTTCTGAGCCCCTTGGAGCAGCGAGGAGGGAGATCTGAGTCTGGGTGGCTTTCAGAAGCCTCTGCTTGGGGTGCTTACAGCCGCTGTCGGTGAGTTGACAGTGGCCCCAGGTCCCCTCCCGGCCCTCAGTGTCCCGCTCTCCTGCCTGATGTCTGGTTTAAACAGCGGCAACCGGGGGCCGGGACCGAGGGGGCGTCTGGTGGGGCCTCCACAGCTCAGGGCTCGGACAGCGCACCGGGGGTGTCAGAATAATTCAAGCTGCGAAGGGAGACGTAGGCAGTATTTCAGTCACACGTCCGAGATGGGCCCTGTGCCCGTCGCTCCCTCACTGCCAGCGTCCGAAGGGTAACCCGTTCACGCCACTGTCGTCAAGGATGCTGACTTACAGCGTCCAGGCGTGCTCTCGTAAAAGGCGGGGACCACGGGTCCACGCTCGTGTCTGTCGCACGGGAGGCCTGGAAGGGAGCAGCACTTTGAACCCTCTGACCCGTGGTCAGTTTCCTGGGTGTGCAGTGCTGGCGGGCTGGGCACCACCCATCGGCTCCCTGACAGGTGGGGAACCGACTTCCTGCACTCTCACACACACACACATACACACATATATATCATATATACTCACACTCACAATACACACACATATATCATATATACTCACACTCACATACACACACATACACATATATATCATATATACTCATACATACACACATTTATATCATATATACTCACTCACATACACACACATACACATATATATCATATACTCATACATACACACATATATATCATATATACTCACACTCACATACACACACATATATATCATATATACTCATACATACACACATATATATCATATATACTCACACTCACATACACACACACACATATATCATATATACTCACACTCACAATACACACATATATATCATATATACTCACACTCACATACACACACATACACACATATATATCATATATACTCACACTCACATACACATATATATCATATATACTCATACATACACACATATATATCATATATACTCACACTTACATACACACATATATCATATATACTCATACATACACACATATATCATATATACTCACACACATACACACATTTATATCATATATACTCATACTCACATACACACATACACACATTTATATCATATACTCATACTCACATACACACACTCACACATATATATCATATATACTCATACTCACACACACACATCATATATACTCATACTCACATACACACACACATACACACATATATATCATATATACTCATACTCACATACACACTTACATACACACTCATACATACACACATGCACACACACATTCACACATGCACACACATGTACACTCACATACACATACACACATATATCATATATACTCATACTCATACACATACACACGCACACACATACATACACACGCACACACACACGTACACACTCATACACACATTCACACATGCACACACGTACACTCACACATACACACATACACACACAAGTACACATACACATATATCATATATACTCACACACACACGCACACACTCACACATACACACACATACACACGCACACTCATACACAGACTCACACATTCACACATGCACACATACACATACACACATATACTTATACACTCACCCACACACATACACACACGCTCACACACACACACTTACACACACACACTTATACATGCACACTCATACACACATACACACTCACATACACACAAACCGCTCACACACTCACACTACGCTGGGCCCAGTGAAAGCTCTACTTCTGTTTTAAACGAGTCATTTTTCACTTCCACATTATCACTTTGTTTTGTCTGCAGCGGGGACTGTAGTCAGAGTTATGTGTGCTCTTGGTGGTTTTCCCGGGAAGACGGATCGCCCCAGATGACAGCGTGAACGGGACCGCCAGACCCCCGCGCCGCCCTGTTCGGATTGGCTTCCAGAAGCAGTTCCCGGGCCTGTGCCACCGCGGTTGGGTTTTGCACAAGACAAGAGGACAGCAGGAATTTTGCAGGTAAAATAGGGCATCCCGGCGAGAAGGCAGGTACCAGTCATGTCCGGGAGGGGACGTGCAGGACGGGGGTGGCTTCAGTGAGGCTGGCGGGCTACCTGCGCGAGGAGACCCTGCGCTGATTTCCGCAAAGAAGCAAAAAACCGCGGGAGAGCTGGTTGCCCGGTCCGTGCCGCCCACGCCGGACGGCGTCTGTCTGCCTGTGAGGTCCCTGCGACTTGAGAAAGTGGGGGGCACCGCGGCTCCAGAGAAGGATGGCGACCAGTCGGGTGCTAATGAGGAGCCCGCTGAACGGCAGAGCCTGTGCAGGAAAGGAGCTGATGACCTTGAGGACCCGGCCCAGGAGAACGGCGGGAGCCGGTGCGTCCTTCCGGCTGCTGAGAACCAGGAGCTGATGGGGGAAGAGGCGCAGAGCGGAGCGGCTGAGAAGGAGGGGGTGTCGAGCCAGACTGCGATGCGGTGCCAGCACCTCTCACGTCGCGGCAGACAGCTGGCTCGGCGGTGGCGGTGGCGGCTGGTCCTCCGCCTGCAGCTCCCCGGGGCCTGGCCGCGCGGTCCAGCTCTCCTCTCTGCCACCTGGACAAAAGCTGTCCCCGTTAAAACTCGAGCCATTCACACATCCATCAGATCTCAGAGCTGCCCGTGTGTGCCGCACCGGGGACTAGCAGACACCGGAGTGCCTGAGAGGCTGAAGAAACGAGAACTCTCTGAGGATGCAGCACCTTCGCAGGACTCGCCCTCCGCCCGGCCCACGGGCTGGCAGTCTCGTCAAATCGCTGCTAATTAACACCTCCCCCCCCCACCCCCTGCCGCAGGAAAAACAATTTATAATTAAGTCAGGCAGCCCACGCACCATCACGCCAACACCTTCTATGTATGTTTTGAACATGCTCTCACATTTCATGATCCGTTTATTTTACAAGGCGGGTAAACGGCAGGCAATTATGGCGATAATACAGCCGAGGCGCTTGGTTTTTATCTCTCTGCTGTAAATTGCGGTCGTTCCAGCCCTGGCGGTGACAGTGACGCTTTCCACCCCTCTCTCGGTGTCTTTCTATCACTTGACAATAAATGCGAGTTTTCAAAAAAAACCCACAACAACAACAACAACAAAAAAGACACACACACAAAAAACAAGAGTTTGTTATAATCGTATCACCTATTCAAATAGCAATATAATTTAAAATTTTCTTGGTAGGCACAACTCCAATTAATTACAGTAACAGATTCTACGATACGGTACATGCCTCTGAAGAACATCATATTAAGAGTATTATTAACTATTGTGTGTCATTTTTTCTCTGCATAAACAAAACGTGCTATTTGGATAATTGGGCAGGCGATTTCGCTTTTGAAAGACGCTATTGAAGGACACAGGGATTAGATTTTTAGATTCCGTATGAGAAGGCAGTGCATCCTGCATGTAATTTCTCGGTGCGAGCTCAGGGCTAACGAGCCTCGGAGACTCCGGGAGCAGCTGCGGGGAGAGCCGGACCCCGGAGGGCTTCCGGGCCCCTCAGCCTGCGTTCGTGCCCACGCCCTCTGGACCGCCCTCGGTCTCCTTTGCCAGGGACCTGCTCAGACTTGAGAAGAGGGAGCCCGGCCAGCCGTTTGTAGAGGTCCGAGAGGGTCAGTACCTGAAGGAGGCACACCGTTGGGGTGATCTCTCTCAAAACTCCCAAACAGGCCCTGGCCGGTTGGCTCAGCGGTGGAGCATCGGCCTGGCGTGCGGGGGACCCAGGTTCGATTACCGGCCAGGGCACATAGGAGAAGCGCCCATCTGCTTCTCCACCCCTCCCCCTCTCCTTCCTCTCTGTCTCTCTCTTCCCCTCCCGCAGCCAAGGCTCCATTGGAGCAAAGATGGCCCGGGCGCTGGGGATGGCTCCTTGGCCTCTGCCCCAGGCGCTAGAGTGGCTCTGGTCGCGGCAGAGCGACGCCCCGGAGGGGCAGAGCATCGCCCCCTGGTGGGCGTGCCGGGTGGATCCCGGTCGGGCGCATGCGGGAGTCTGTCTGACTGTCTCTCCCCGTTTCCAGCTTCAGAAAAATACAAAAAAACCAAACAAACAAAAAAACCCCCTCCCAAACAGCGCACAGCACTCCCCTTACACCTCTGCTGCCGGCTCTGTCCTTGGGGAGAAAGCGAGGTATTTCAAGAAACGAGGCAACCTATTCGTGTGATTGAAGGGTTACTTCCCAAACTCTCACCTCTCTACAGCCTAGCAGGAAACTCTGGTCATGTCACCCACCACAAGCCTTCCTCTGCAGTAACGTGGGTGGCCTCTCACTAGTTAGGATAGGGAAATGCAGAACTACATTGTCACGGGAGGGGGGGGCGGAGAGCACAAAATAAAATGCCCTTCCCCCCACCCCGCCACCTAGGTTTTGAATGCATGGAACATGGCCACAGCATGGCCTATCCCTGAAGACCTCCTGACATTGGAAAGTATGGCATCTGAGGTTTGACTCTGTTCTAAAACCCCTCTGCACGGTCCTCACACTGTCATGCCAGGCCACCAGAGAGAGCCACAACTCTTTTTTTTTTTTTTCTTCTTTAAGTCAGAGGTGGGGAGGCAGAGGCAAACTCCCACATGCGCCCCAACCGGGATCTACCCGGCAAGCTCCTACCAGGTGATGCTCTGCCAATCTGGGGCAGTAGCCCTGCCCTGTCGCTCAGCAACTGAGCTATTTTAGTGCCTGAAGCCAAGGACATGGAGCCATCCTCAGCTCCTGGGGCCAACTTTGCCCAGAACTATTTGAGCCATGGCAGCAGGAAGGGAAGAGAGGTGGGGGAGGGGTAGAGAAGCAGATGGTCACCTTTCCTGTGTGCCCTGACCAGGAATCGAACCTGGGGACATCCACACGTTGGGCCAACGCCCTACTATTGAGCCAACTGACCAGGGTCAGTGGTCATTTGTGTGACAATAACAACCACAACTGGGCTCTTCCCTAAATTTTACAAAAGTGGATTTGCAAAGATTAGCTCTTTTGTTTGTGATCCCAAGATCTCTACCACTTGGCAGTGGTGATGGTGGTGGGTGGCTGGTGTGTGGATTTACTTTTTTAAATCATAATAGGAATCAGAGCAAAGGCGAGGGGACCGTTCCATCTCGTCCTGTAGCCCCCTCTCTGCCATCTCTCTCCCTCCCTGGAGTTCCGAACCTGCACCGAGCTCCACGCGCCCTCCGCGCCTTTCATCTGGGCTCTGGGCGCCATTCCTTACGGCTCCTGTGTCGTTGGCAGCAGGTACGAAAGTCCCCGCAGAACGCCAGGAGGGAGGCCGCTCCCTGCTTGTCCACTGGACCCGTTCTGAAACGCGATCTCCATTCTTCTCCCGTCCCCGGTGCTGATGGAGGAGCGGATTTCACCGCAAAGCCAGCACAGCTGTTTTGTGACTCACGGGGATATCATATTTAGCATGTTTTCCCCCGGTGAAATGTATTTATTTAGATGACACATAATACTGTTTAAAAAGCCAGGCCTGCTTTGCTCTTACTGTCAGCCCTTATGGAAGAAAATGGAGTGGAGCAGGCGGAGGGGGTCCTTTGGGAGAGCCAGCTGGTCCGGGAGCCGTCCATGCCGCGAGCCTACCCCGGAAATCTGCACGACCGGAATTGACGTGGCACCAGAAATCAGAAGTAGCTCTGCAGCCAGCTCACCCTAAGCATTTGAGGTTCGCAAACATTGCCACTGGGTCTGAGAGGTCACTCACTGAGCGCACACAAGCAAACATCTGGAGAGAGAAACCCAGTCATCTCCCACTTGAGTTGACAGGGCATCTTGGGAAATGATGCGGCATCACGGTTTTTATCCTCTCTGTAGGTCAGCCTCTGGAAAGTAACAAGGCCATTAGCGCTCGAACAAGCCAGATGGTCCACTCAGCAGATTGCAGGCTCCCCCTTGCCTGGTCTCCGCGGCTGCTCTTCCCGGGCTTGCCATTACGGGCCTCGCTGAGCCCGAGCTCAGAGCATCTCTTAAATCCAGGGAATGAGGACAGGGTGCAAATGAAGTGAACGTGTCAGTGACGGGCAGCCTTCCCATTCTGCTGTCAGTGTTCTTGTTCATGATGTCGGAAGCACGGTGACTGCCGAGGCAGCATGCTGGGGGCCGTCTCCAGAACCTCCCGTTTTATCAAGTGTGTCATCCTGCACTTGCTCACATTCGAGCTTGTATCTCCCTCCTTCCTGTCCACCCGCAGGGTCTTAAAACCTTGTTTCCATGTCATCCGCTTCCCACCCCGATCCTCTTCCCTGCTGACCCGGAGCGTTCTCCGCGCCACGCCCCCCACCTCCTCCAGCTCCTGTAAGAGGGAGTTAGATAAATCAGGAGCCGCCTGCTCTGTGTACTCCCTCTGGAGAAAAGGTCCTCTCCGTGAATCACCGGCATTTGTTGTCTGCTCCCCAGCATTCCCCGGCTGGGTCGGAACAGCCCCCACACCTTTTCAGCTGGTCAGCAGCTCAGTTATTTCAAAGGCCCTTCAGAAAATAACATTATCTGAAGTCTTGAAAATCTAAGTAGGCGCTTTTCAAACCTGTAGCAGCGAAACCCTTGGTTACCCTCCTGTTAGGCCGCCACCAGACACCTAGAAAGGTGAATGTATCGATCAAGACCTGAAAAAGTACTCAGTCAACTGTAAGCTGAGGGTGAAGAGCAACAAGGAACCCAGGGAAAGTGCAGCACAAAACCCAGCTCTTGCCCGCCTGTGTCACCTTGCAGTCTGCACACTCTCAGCTGCAGACTGGAGGGGGCCACCTTTCCCAGGTCGCCCTCCAGCCCCCCTTTTCAACCCCGGCTCCCATCTACGGTTCCAGTCTCCACCTTCTGGCTCTCTGACAGTCAAAGCCAGGGACACTGTTGTTCTTTGTTCTGTCCTGTAGGGCCAAGGAAATCATCACAGTGCTCAGTGGGTATAGTGATGATACTGATGGTGATGAAGATGGTGAAGGTGGGGGTGATAATGTTGTGATGGTGATAGTGATGATGATGGTGATGGTGGTGGTGATGATGGTGATGGTGGTGGTGGTGGTGGTGATGATGGTGATGGTTATAGTGATGGTGGTGATGGTGGTGATGATGGTGATGGTGGTGATGGTTATAGTGATGGTGGTGGTGGTGATGGTGGTGATGGTGATGATGGTTATAGTGATGGTGGTGGTGGTGATGGTGGTGATGGTGGTGATGGTTATAGTGATGGTGGTGGTGGTGATGGTGGTGATGGTGATGATGGTTATAGTGATGGTGGTGGTGGTGATGGTGGTGATGGTGGTGATGGTTATAGTGATGGTGGTGGTGGTGATGGTGGTGATGGTGGTGATGGTTATAGTGATGGTGGTGGTGGTGATGGTGGTGATGGTGATGATGATGATGGTGATGATGGTTGTGGTGGTGATGGTGGTGGTGGTGATGATGATGGTGGTAATGGTGATGGTGATGATGATGATGGTGGTGATGGTGGTGTTGATGGTGGTGGTGGTGATGGTGATGGTTATAGTGATGGTGGTGATGGTGATGATGGTGGTGGTGATGGTGATGGTGGTGGTGGTGATGGTGGTGATGATGATGATGATGGTGGTGATGGTGGTAGTGGCGATGGTGGTGTTGGTGGTGATGATGGTGATGGTTATAGTGATGGTGGTGATGGTGATGATGGTGGTGGTGATGGTGATGGTGGTGATAGTGATGATGATGGTGATGGTGATGATGGTTGTAGTGGTGATGGTGGTGGTGGTGGTGGTGGTGATGATGGTGGTAATGGTGATGGTGGTGATGGTGATGGTGGTGATGGTTATAGTGATGGTGGTTATGGTTATGGTGATGGTGGTGGTGGTGATGATGATGGTGGTGATGGTGATGGTGGTGGTAGTGGTGATGGTGATGGTGGTGGTGATGGTGGTGGTGGTGATGATGATGGTGGTGATGGTGATGGTGGTGGTGATGATGGTGGTGATGGTGATGGTGGTGGTGATGATGGTGGTGATGATGAAGATGGTGATAGAGATGATGATGGTGATGACAGTAGCAGTTACCAGTACAGGCACTGTTCTTTGTAGTTGATGTGTGTTAATTCATTGAATTGCGTGTATTAATCACTGACCCCCGTATGAGTCAAGTGTTTTTATTGTGGTCAATTCTATTTTACAGGTGAGGAACCTGGGGCACAGAGCTGTTAAGTAACTGCTCAAGGTAACGCAGCTTGGCAGGCAGAACTGGGGTTGGACCCAGACAGTCTGGCTCCTGAGCTCTGGCCGGCAGCCATCCGTGCAGGTGCCGCAGAGTCTCTGGTGGTCAGCCTAGAAGCGAGTGAACCTGTGTCACTGCCACGTAGAACTCTCATTAATGATGTTCAGTGACCCCACAAGCAGTGAGGGTGGGCTGGGAGGTGAGGAGACAGAGGGCCTCACCAGGCCACACCTTTTCTCAAAAGGAATCTTACCTAAAAACAAAATGCAAGCAGAGCTGTTTGGGAGGAAGTGGGTAAGAGGGTGTGGAATCTTGTCTCTGGACCTCCTCAAAGGCCCTCCGTCCTGGCCCTGAGGGCTCTGTCCCCAGAGGCACCGGGCAGACAGAACTCAGCTGGGAAACCTGTTGGTTCCAGGTGTGGCAGCGAACACTGGCCACCATTGATCCCCCCCCCCCCCCCCCCGCCTCGTGCTAGGGTCTTCCTCCCTTACCAGTTTTGTCAACACTGCCTTTGGGATGGAGTCTAATTATCCTCATTTTACAGGAGAGGAGACAGGCTCGGGCAAGCGTTGCCACCAGCTCAAGTTCACGGAGTCTGAGTTGGTAGCAGAGCGGGGGAGGGGCCAGGACGGCGTGACTCAGGAGCCCTGCCCGTTCCTGGGTACTCGGGCCGCTTGCTGTCCACGACCCTGCAGGAGCGAGAGCCCTCAGGTCCCAGGGCCCGTGCTGACACCCCCTCGGGCCTCAGAGGACCCAGCACAGCCGTCGGATACGACTTCTCCAGGCAGCACCTGTGCGGCCCCCACACCCCGCCCACTCACTCACCCCTTGCCCTGTGGGTTGTTCTCAGTCCACAGGCTTCTCGTCATGATTCCAGTTGCCACCCGCGTGGTCCGGATGGAGGCTGCGAGCCGACTTATCCGCGCTGTCGGCCCCTAGGCCCCGCCCAGGCGCGCTCAGGGCCGAGGGCACAGCTGTGAGCCGACGTCCTCGCGGGCACGGTGGCCCTCTGTGCTGGCAGGCCCCGCTCTGCTGCCAGCCACCCTTCCCTGCTGGCATGATGGACCCACCCTTCCTTCTCTCCAGTCGGGCGTGGGAGAGCGTCGTGGCGTTGACCGTGGTTTGACCTAGTACGCGCTGGCTGCAGAAGCTGTTCCGACAGCCTCTGTGACCCAGGCCAGAAGTCCACTCAGGCCGTTAGCGGTCTCCTTTTCATCCTCTCCCCGTAGAGAACATCTGTGAGTCACATCGTCCTCGTCACAAGTGGAGCGAGCAGCAGTGGGCTTGGTGCTCCAAGCCGGATGCTGACCTTGGCTGTGGTCAGGGAGTCGTGTTGCTTAGTGACCGAGAGGGTCTGCCACGGAGTCCGAGGGGGAGCTTGCCTGACTAGCACCACCTCCTCTCTCTCTCTCTTTTTTTTTTTTTTTTTTGTATTTTTCTGAAGCTGGAAACGGGGAGAGACAGCCAGACAGACTCCCGCATGCGCCCGACGGGGATCCACCCAGCACGCCCACCAGGGGCGACGCTCTGCCCACCAGGGGGCGATGCTCTGCCCCTCCGGGGCGTCGCTCTGCTGGGACCAGAGCCACTCCAGCGCCTGGGGCAGAGGCCATGGAGCCATCCCCAGCGCCCGGGCCATCTTTGCTCCAATGGAGCCTTGGCTGCGGGAGGGGAAGAGAGAGACAGAGAGGAAGGAGGGGGTGGGGGGTGGAGAAGCAAATGGGCGCCTCTCCTGTGTGCCCTGGCCGGGAATCGAACCTGGGTCCCCCGCACGCCAGGCCGACGCTCTACCGCTGAGCCAACCGGCCAGGGCCCACCTCCTCTCTTTTTGGGGAGCCTCTCTCCCCATGCTCCACGGCAGCGGTGGTGCTGGTTGCTAGCCTCAGGAGCCATCCCTTTGGCCCCAGGGATCCAGGGCTGGATTTTCCTGAGTGGAGCGTAGGGCGGAGGCTCTTCCTACTCCTGTAGAAATTCCGTCCTGCCACGTCCCTCCTCTCATGTCTCCCGTGGAGGTCTGAGGGAGCAGGAAAGGGAATGGGAATCAAGAGACAAGAAGGAATCGGGAGACAGGCGGGGAGGGGGGAGAGGAGCCCCTCTAAGCTCCGTT